>NC_048298.1:344416761-344508893 GCF_013100865.1 Trachemys scripta elegans | reverse complement strand
TAGCAGAATTGGATTCATAAATGGATCGACCATTGTAAGTGCTGCTGGTGGCACCGCCGTCAGTTATGGGTGTCTGACGCCTTCAATTAGAAAACCTCCATTTCAGTTATTTCTAAGTTTGTCAAACTTTAACCCTTAGGACAGAATTTTCCCATGCTGGGTGTCTGCGGCCGGCTGAATTGTTTTTTGAAAGTTTCAGGCATCATAAGTCAGCCACCTTCTCTAATGAATCTAAGATTTAAGATGTCTTGCCCATGTTGAATAATTGTTACAATAGTTCCAGTGTGGAGCCCAAGCACCTCCATATTTCTCAGCAGATAAATATCAGGGTAACAACCTCCCCTCTCCCCATGAAGAGCCAGAGCCCTGAAATGCAAGAGGAGGCGGTGACAGACACTGTACATTAACATGCAGCTGGCTCCTGAGGTCTTTACTCAGATCTTTCTCCAAGGGGAATTTTTCTTCCATGCAACCTGAGTAAAGTACAGGCCACAGCCTCAGAATTTGGACTTGTATTGTACGTCCGCTAACACCTTTCATCGCTAAGGATCCCCTGTGCCACTAAAATGCAGACACCTCTGGGCTGGAGCCCATAAGCCGGGGTGGGCAGGAGTGCACAGCAAAGCGTGAGATTTTGGCTCATGATACTGGAGCAAACTCATCCCCTATGGCAAGGGGCCCTGTGATGTTTAGTGGCTGTGCAGAATGGAAAGAACAACAGATCTATTCTCTATTCCATCATGCCTGTGTTGTACTGGGTGTTTCAAGCAGCAAGAGATGGATACCTGTGAATCCTGAGATGGAAGTGTCTTCTCTGGGAATCCCCCTCAGACAGCCGTGTCCCACACCTCTCACCCCAGCATCTGCAACAGCATCCCACGCCGAGAGCTGACACAGAGATGTGCACCATTTATAATATGACTCTGTGTAGTCCCAGTGGGGTTTGTTCAGCCTCTAGGGGGGAGGTGAGCGTCTGGATGTAAACAGGTTGGAGACCAGCCTGTCTGTGCTTCTGTGCTCTTTATCCAGCTTTAGGAGTAAACAGTAATTAAGGGACCTTCCCAAAGGGAGATAAAAACTCTTGGGTTTTCCGCTGAATCAGAGAGCAATTGGCTGCTCTGTGTATTTGGGTATATTTAAAAATTATAGTTGATTAGTTAGAAAACTAGGCATAATACCTAGATCTCAACAGNGAAGGAAGATTAAAGTAAACTGTTTTGGAATAAAACAGAAGTTTGGATCTGTGACCCGACACTCCAAGGAACCATATAGAAACCTTTCCTGAGTTGTTGCTATGCAAATTTGGTCATTTCCAGTCTGTGAATGGAAAGAGGTAAAGAGGGGAGAGTCTGTAGTGAGACCTGTGCTGTTCAACATATTCATAACATATTTGGAAAAACGGTAAACAGTGAGGTGGTAAAATTTGCAGATGACACAAAACTCAAGACAATTAAGTCCAAAGCAGACTGCAAAGAGATGCAAACAGATCTCACACAACTTAGTGACTGGGCAACACAATGGCCAATGAAATTCAGTGTTCATAAAAGCAAGGTAATGCCCATGGCGAAATATAATCCCAATTATACCTACAAAATGATAGGGTCTAATTTATCCTGAATACAGCATGAAGATTTGGTCATTCCGTGTCAAAAACTATATGTTGGATTTGGAAAAAGGATGGAGAAGGGCAAGAGAAATTATAAAAGGTATGGAACACCTTCAGTATGAGGAGATATTAAAAAGACTGGGACTTCTCAGCTTGGGAAAGAGATGATTAACCAGTGTGACAGACCCAGACAAGTTGGGTACAGGAGTCTGGTAGAAGGCAAATATACTGGTCACTGCATGAATAGTTTTCTGTTCCCTGCCTGATCTGAGCAGGAACTGCCCTAGATCAATGAGGAACTGCTAGAACCAATTAAGGCAGACAGGCTAATCAGGGCACCTGGTTTAAAAAAGGACCTCCCTTCAGTTAGTGAGGGGCGCGCAAGGAGCTGGGAGTGAGAAGGCGTGCTTCTGGAGGACTGAGGAGTACGAACACCTTTAGGAAAAAGGTCCTGTGGTGAGGATAAAGAAGATACTGCGGGGTGGCCATGGGGAAGTAGCCCAGGGAGTTGTAGCTGTCACCCAGCTGGTTCAGGAGACGTTGCAGACAGATGCTATCCAGAAGGCCCTGGGCTGGAACCCAGAGTAGAGTTCGGGCCTGGGTTCTCCCCATCCCCAACTCCCTATTTGACACAGGAGGAGTTGACCTGGACTGTGAGTCACATCAGAGGCAACATCTAAGTTGAAGAGGGATCTGACCTGTCCTCGACCAACTAGGTAGGACAACAGAGACTGCGAAGATTGTTCTCCCTTTCCCCCCGTGCTGGCCAATGAGGAGGTTAGCTGAGTGAATGGCAGGTTTCAGACTCTAGCAAAAGTGCCAAACTGAGGGCTGCTGTGAACCCCTGAGGCGAGAAAATCCTCCAGAAAGTGCAGGATACACCAAGGCAGGGGAGGAACTTTGTCACACCAGGGATATGCGATAGGGCTCTAAATCATGGCTTGTGTGGAAAAATTTAATAAGGAAATGTGTTATGTGAAGGAGTAAATAACAAAAATTAGGGGTCACCCAGTGAAATTAATAGTCAGCAGATTTAAAATAAATGAAAGAAATAATTTCTTCACAGACAACTCTTTGCTGGGGGACTATGTGAAGGCCAAAACTACAACAGGGTTCCAATAAGAACTATCTAAGTTCCTGGACAATAGGCCTATCAATGGCTATTAGCCAGAATGGGCAGCAATCCCAACACCATGTTCTGCATGTCCATAGGGTCTGTTTTCCGGAACCTGGAAGTGGGTGACAGGGGATGAATCACTAGATGATTGCCTGTTCTGTTCAACCCAACTGAGGTATGTGGGTATTGGTCATTATGGGAAAACAGGATACTGGGCCAGATGGACCATTGGTGATTCTGATGTTCTTTTATAGACCCAAGATATATCTGTCCCCCACTGTAACACACTAATTTCACTAATGCCAACTTGCACACTGTAAATAAACACCCTGACTTTCAAAATAAGCCAAAAATCAAGATATTCCCCTTTCAAAAAAAGGCCATAACAAGCCAATCCGTAAAAAAACTCCAAATCTGAGAGAGAACGGTGTCTCCTGCATATACCGTACTTTCCCCTGACTTCCTGTACGAGCCCAGGGTGATGGTCACAGTACAAAGGCCTGGATGGAGAGACAATGTTAATATGAGACACTACATGCACTACTGGAGGCTGTTCTCATGGGTGAAGCAGATTGGTCGCTCTTCACACACTGAAAAATATTCAGATAAATAAATTATTAACAACTGACCTTACTACATGTGTTAATAATTCCTACATATCACGGTGTGGGGAAACATAATAGGCACCATCAGCAAACACGAGTGTGGATACAGGCTTTCCATCATTGTTCCTTAGTGCAATGAAAGCCAGGCTAGAGAGTCCATGCAGTAGGCCTCTGGCTGGGTCCCTGGAGGCTGGGTATCCTAGTGGCTAGAATGCCAAATACGGGGGCAGAAGCTGAGGGAGGCTGGCTGCCTTCACCCACTTCTTCCTGGCCCAGGAACTCTAAGCCACTTCCTATCCAAGTCCTTAAATTTGGGATGTGGGCCCCAAGAGTCCAGATTCCTCTTACTGTGGGGTTTCTCAATAGGTTCCCCTCTATTTAACCAGAGGGAGGGGCTAACTAGCTCCTGTGGCTTGGTGTCATTGAAAAACACCTGCTCATTTGTAGAAGTGTCCAAAACAAAGATAATGTTCAGATGCCTAAGGAATGGGATAGTGAATGACCTGGTCGGAACATGCGCTCAGTTTTGATCACCCAATCTCTATAAAGGATATAGCAGATAGAAAGGGGATTTCGGAGACAGACTATGAGAATTGGGGAGGCTGCCTGATGCAGACAGACTGAAAAGTCAGGAACTGTTAGTTTAGAGAAGAGACAAAGAATCATACGGTCATAGAAGATGAGGTTTGGATAATACCTCAGGACGTCATTCAGTACAATCCCCTTCCGCATAACCATCCCCCAGCTCTATGAGAGAGGTATATCTCCATATATTATACGCCCCAGGTCTCTAATAATTTTTGTTAATTTTATATCAGTCTTCTGCTTAACTGCCAGGGGGCAAATTTGTCACGAACACATGGGAGAAAGAAGAAGGGAAAACATCAGCTATAGGTTGTCTTAACTCAGGAAGATCCTTCAAGAGGAAATGTAGCCAAACTCCAAACCTGGAGACAATGGACCTTTCTGTGCCTGCGTCCTGTAGATAAACTGCTTGGTTTGCAAAATAAGCAAGGAGGAGAGGGCACGTAGATGAACAATAAGGGTCATAAGAGGGGCAGATACATGTAGCTTGCTAATTATGTATGGTAATGATGGCAAATTTTGGCCAATCATAGAGTGATAGATTATCATAAGCAACTGCATATAATGCTTTGGTGTAAATGTTTTCTTTGTTCTTGCTGATTTATGAGCTCGAACCCAATTGCAATTGAAATAAATGGATCTCCCCTCCCGGGGCTCCTTGCTTGATTAGCTCTGTCCGTCTCTCCTTATTCCTCAGCTGGAACGGACAGAAATTTCAATGACAGTTTTGGCGACCACGAAGGGACTTCTCCAGCTCGGAACCGCTCCGGGGCCCCTCCCTTGGCAAGGACCAGCACACACCGAGGTGACTTTTCCTTGGGGTTGTATTGTCTTGGAAGTTGGCCCCCGGCGGGGACGATAAGGAGGACTCTGAGAGACGGACCACAAGCAACGAGACAGATCGCGTTTGAAGAGGCCTCATCAGGAGACAGGTAAATTGTCTCTGTTTTGTGTTATGTGTACATGGGGGTCTTAGACCAGACGGTTTCCTTGGGACAGCCTCGGTGAAATTACTGGGACATCCATCTGGCAGTTAAACACTTTTAGAGTGCCAGCCCAGTATAAAAACAAGTTTCGGATGACAGGAGATTACCCAGGCAGGAAGAGAGGCTGACTGGATAGGCTGGGTGGTCTGCCCGGGACATAAAGGAAACCGTCACTGACTCCAGGGCTTTGTTCTCGGTAACACTGCGGATGGTGGAGAACTGAAGCAGGGAATTTAGGAGTTAGTTAGACCTGATATGGGAAATTGTCAGGGGAAATTCGATGCCGGCACACTTCTGGGATGTGTTCTAAGGAATTGGGGAAGACTTCGCCTCAAAACCTTGAGAACCATCCTGGAAGATTTAAGACCAGAACGAATGAATTATTTGTATTTGTTTTATAGCTCTGCTCCAATTTGCAAAGATAAAGAGTGCACTCTCATGTTATAACAAACGAAACCTCCTCCTTACCAGCAGTGTAGAGTAGAGGAAGATGATTATAGGCCTGTTCCCCCACCAGCTGTGTCCCCTCAACCTGTTCCCATTCAGATAAATCAGGTGGTCCCAGGGACCACCTCTGCACCGGTGTAGGATCTGCCTCTAACCCTATCCCAACCCTGAGCCACATTATATCCTGATCTGCCAGTGGCCTATAATACCCGAAGCCACGTTGGCAGGCGAAGTCTGCCCGACTCCGCGACCGGCTCATGGAGTTGGTCTCCCGAGCGTGTTCCTGGAGACGTCAATTTTGAGCTCATTAAACAAGAAGGACAGGACTCTCCGGTACTCCAATTGCCCTTAAGACAGTATCCTGTACCTACCGGAGAGGGTTAGGTTGTTGACGGCTATGTCCACACTCCTTTCTCTATCGATGACCTATTGAATTGGAAGATTACCACCCCAAAGATCAGGGATGACCCAGAATCTGTACATAGGACATTGAAAGAAAGGAAACAAGTGCTCAGTCTAGCTTAGGAGTCTATAGGTGATTTACCCCCACCGCCACCAGGACGGAATGCCCTGACAGCAGGAAATGTAACTGGGGGTGATCCTAACTGAGATTACAACAATGCTGGAGAACAATATAAGTTAACCTCTTTAAAGACTGTAATTTTAAAACAACAAGGAGTCTGGTGGAACCTTAAAGACTAAGCGATCTGTTAGTCTTTAAGGTGCCACCAGACTCCTTGTTGTTTTTGTAGATATAGACTAACACGACTACCCCCTGATACTTGTAATTTTAAATGGAATTAAGAAGGCTGGGCAGAGAACTACTAATTGGAGTAAAGTAACTTTAGTCCATCAAGGCCCAGATGAACACCCCTCAGACTATTATGAAAGACCGATGAAAGCTGCTAGGTTGTTTGGGGGTCTAGATCCTGAAGCAGAGGCAAATATGCCAGTGATAAGAGGATTGTGTTGTTTAAAGACCAGGCTGCAAAAGATATAAGGTGGAGATTAAATGATGTGGAAAATTTGCAGTGATGCCTCTCTCTCTCAGATAGTGGCTATTGCCACTAGAGTGTTTAATGGGTGAGAAGCCCGACGAAAGGCTGAGAGGGTGAAGGAAGAAAAAAGGGAATATAGGACTGCTGGTGGCTGTATTGAAGGGAGCAGAGCCTGGTGTCAGCAGAGGCCGAGGAAGAGGACAAGGGTTCATTGGTACAGCAGGACCCAGTAAAGCGGGGTTCAGAGGACCTTTAATTTGTTATTACTGTCATCAAGAAGGGCACATGAAGAGAGATTGTAAACTGAGAGCCCAGGGACAACTTAAACCTCCTCAAGGTGTTAATAAGGGCCAAGGTCCAGCTTGGACACGGCCTAATCAACCCTTCCAGGGGATGATGCAGGATGGGGACTTTATGACTGATGGGATGAAGGGGGTTCCATGTTGTTATGTTGCCCAGTGTTTTCCTTATCCCGCAATGATCCCCTAGTTCCTTTGATGATTTGAGGAAAACTGTATGATTGCTTATTAGACACAGGAGCCACCCTCTCCCCCCTTACTGATTTGGATCTTCCTAAGAGTGGCAAAATCGAAATGTTATGGGAATTGAAGGAAATCCTTTACGTTGGCAGATTTCCAAACCTTTAAACATACACATAGGGCCCCTGTCCGAGGAACACGCTGTAGTAAGTGAAGGCCTAATGAAGGCCCAGTATGAGGCCTGAACCAAACTAAAGTAATGGTCAAGACTTCGCTAATATGAAGCAAAGTTAAGCTGTGAGCAAGAGGCAGGCCCTGCTCACAGAAGTTGGCAAGGAAAGGGCTGATGTTGCAGAAATACATATTCATTTAGCATAGTTACAGGATAAACATGGTACCAAGATACACTATAACCGGAACATTCCACAGATAACATGGAACAGGCTGACCCATCCCAATGACAGGGGCAAAAGGGTACAATGATGGATAGAGTTGTTTTGATCGAACCAACAGGTACAAGGTGAGAGGCGGCACCTTACTGCATAGAGGGGTTGTACCTTACTACGTAGAGGGGTTGCACCTCAATACGTCAGGAGTGATGTGTAACTTGTTTGTACCCGTGTATAAGAATGTATCCCTGGGGTGGTGTCTTTGTCCGGCCACGGGGGCAGTGGAAAGTCCCGCCACTGAGCCGGGTCCTTGCCAAGAGGCACTTTTCTTGTAGTATGCCCTGAATTAGGCTCAGAAACCTACAGGGAACTGCAATTGTGTCCGAGATCGCAATAAACCTGGCCGAGGTGCCTTTGTACCTTACTAGACTCTGTGGTTATTGGGGGTTCTCGTCGGGTTTGCTGTGTCAGCTATCTGCGCAGAGCTGGGGCAGCACACAGAGGGAACACACGCACCCAGCCGAGTTATATCAACAGGAGAAAGCAGAAGCACCACTCCGGTAGCATCTGACAACACACGCCTTCCTACTTACCCAAGGACCAACCAGTTTACTGGGACACGATTTGCTGTGCAAACGCCGGGCTATTATTCACTGCTCTGACCAAGGCATTCTTTCGAGCCTGCCAGATGACTCTGTCAACCCCTTGATGGCTCTAATGAATCCCGAAACTCCTTTATATTTAGCAATGCTTCCCAAGGATTTGGAAAATGCTATCCCACCTTGGGTATGGGGAACAAAAAAACCACTGACGTGGGATTACTAAAGTCAGCTGAGCCAGTTCGGATACGTGTTAGGACAGACATAGACCCCCCTCGCATTCCCAATACCCTCTCCCACAAGAGGCAATAGAGGGATTGACTCCTTTAATTGAGTCATTTTTAGGGGGTCATCCCAGATATCATGGGGGCATCTCCCTCAGGGGTATATGGAATCCCCCGCTATATTTTCAGCTGTGTTGCATAAAGATTTACAAGATGTAATTCTCCCAGGACAGTCCACGTTGCTTTTGTATGTGGATGATCTTTTATTATGCTCAGAAACACAAGAAATTAATAAGCAGGACTCGATAGAGTTTTTATGTGCCTTAGCAATGAAAGGACACAAGGTGTCACCCTCAAAGATTCAATCTTGCTCACAGGAGGTGAAATATTTAGGGCACATACTAAAACCAGGAAAGAGAAGCCTTGCTCAGGAAAGAATAAGTGCCATTTTAAATAATGGCCTGTAGAATGTGGTGTTAGAGAGCTGTCTAGCAGCCTCTTGGTCATATTCCAATTTATTCATGATGACGACAGCACCTCCTTTGTCAGCCTTTTTGGTTATGATGTCAGGGTTGTTTCTGAGGCTGTAGATGGCGTTGTGTTCAGCATGGCTGAGGTTATGGGGCAAGTGATGTTGCTTTTCCACAATTTCAGCCTTTGCACGTTGATGGAAACAATCTATGTAGAAATCCAGTCTGTTGTTTCGACCGTCCGGAGGAGTCCACGCAGAATCCTCTGATCCCACTGAAGATTACCTAAAGAAACTACACCATCTGCTAAAAAAACTCCCTGACAAAGCACAGGAACAAATCTGTACAGACACATGCCTAGAATCCTGACCAGGGGTATTCTATTTGCTACCCAAGATCCATAAACCTGGAAATCCAGGACGCCCCATCATCTCAGGCATTGGCACCCTAACATCAGGCTTGTCTGGTTATGTGGACTCTCTCCTCAGACCCTACGCTACCAGCACTCCCAGCTATCTTCAAGACACCACTGACTTCCTGAGGAAACTACAATCCATCGGTGATCTTCCAGAAAACACCATCCTGGCCACTATGGACGTAGAAGCCCTCTACACCAATATTCCACACAAAGATGGACTACAAGCTATCAGGAACAGTATCTCCGGTAATGTCACAGCTAACCTGGTGGCTGAACTTTGTGATTTTGTCCTCACCCACAACTATTTCACATTTGGGGACAATATATACCTTCAAGTCAGCGGCACTGCTATGGGTACCCGCATGGCCCCACAGTATGCCAACATTTTTATGGCGGACTTAGAACAACGCTTCCTTAGCTCTCGTCCCCTAACGCCTCTACTCTACTTGCGCTACATTGATGACATCTTCATCATCTGGACCCATGGAAAAGAAGCCCTTGAGGAATTTCACCATGATTTCAATAATTTCCATCCCACCATCAACCTCAGCCTAAATCAATCCACACAAGCGGTCCATTTCCTGGACACTATTGCGCTAATAAGCGATGGTCACATCAATACCACCCTATACCGGAAACCTACTGACCGCTACACTTACCTACATGCCTCCAGCTTCCATCCAGGACACACCACACGATCCATTGTCTACAGCCAAGCTCTAAGATATAACCTCATTTGCTCCAATCCCTCAGATAGAGACAAGCACCTACAAGATCTCTATCAAGCATTCTTAAAACTACAATACACACCCGCTGAAGTGAACAAACAGATTGACAGAGCCAGACGAGTACCCAGAAGTCACCTCCTATAAGACAGGCCCAACAAAGAAAATAACAGAACACCACTCGCTGTCACCTTCAGCCCCCAACTAAAACCTCTCCAGCTCATCATCAGAGATCTACAACCTATCCTGAAAGATGATCCTTTACTCTCACAGATCTTGGGAGACAGACCTGTCCTCACTTACAGACAACCCCCCAACCTAAAGCAAATACTCACCAGCAACCACACATCACTGAACAAAACCACTGACCCAGGAACCTATCCTTGTAACAAAGCCCAATGCCAACTCTGTCCACATATCTATTCAAGTGATATCATCATAGGACCTAATCACATCAGCCATACCATCAGGGGCTCGTTCACCTGCACATCTACCAATGTGATATGTGCCATCATGTGCCAGCAATGCCCCTCTGCCATGTACATTGGCCAAACCGGACAGTCTCTACGCAAAAGAATTAATGGACACAAATCTGACATCAGGAATCATAATATTCAAAAACCAGTGGGAGAACACTTTAACCTGTCTGGTCATTCAGTGACAGACCTGCGGGTGGCTATATTACAACAGAAAAACTTCAAAAACAGACTCCAATGAGAGACTGCTGAGCTGGAATTGATATGCAAACTAGACACAATCAACTCAGGATTGAATAAGGACTGGGAATGGCTGAGCCATTACAAACATTGAATCTATCTCCCCTTGTAAGTATTCTCACACTTCTTATCAAACTGTCTGTACTGGGCTATCTTGATTATCACTTCAAAAGTTTTTTTTCTCTTACTTAATTGGCCTCTCAGAGTTGGTAAGACAACTCCCACCTGTTTATGCTCTCTGTATGTGTGTATATATATCTCCTCAATATTTATTCCACTCTGTATGCATCCGAAGAAGTGGGCTGTAGTCCACGAAAGCTTATGCTCTAATAAATTTGTTAGTCTCTAAGGTGCCACAAGTACTCGTGTTCTTTTTGCAAATAAATCTGTTTTACCCTGTATAACACTTATACAGGGTAAACTCATAAATTGTTCACCCTCTATAACACTGATAGAAAGATATGCACAGCTGCTTGCCCCCCCCCAGGTATTAATACATACTCTGGGTTAATTGATAAGTAAAAAGTGATTGTATTAAATACAGAAAGTAGGATTTAAGTGATTCCAAATAGTAACAGACAGAACAAAGTGTATTACCAAGTAAAATGAAATAGAACACACAAGCCTATATCTAAGAAAACTGAAAGCAAATAAAACCTCACCCAGTAAGTTTCCTTTTACAGACTAGTCTCCTTCTAGTTTGGGTCCAGCAATTAGTCACACCCCCTGTAGTGACTGTCCTTTGTTCCAGTTTCTTTCAGGTATCCTTGGGGTGGAGAGGCTCTCTCTTTAGCCAGCTGAAGACCAAATGGAGGGGTCTCCCAGGGGTTTAAGTAGACTTTCTGTTCTGGGTGGAGACCTTCTCCTCTCCCCTATGCAAATTTCAGCTCCAAGATGGAGTTTTAGAGTCACACAGGCAAGTCACATGTCCATGCATGACTCAGTTTTTACAGGCAGCAGCCACGGCTTACCTGCTCCCTTGAACGTCCTCATGTAGACATCTTATGTGGATTGGAGACTCCCAAGATCCATTATCTAAGTGCTTTTTGACTGGGCACTTAACTTGCACATTCCTTTCTCAAGAAGCTGATCAAAGGCTTTACAAAGGCTACTTAGAAATCAAGCAAGAACACAGCCAATATTCATAACTTCGAATACAACGACACATGCATACAAATAGGATGAATAGATTCAGTAGGTCATAACATGTACAGAGATATGTTACATGGTATATGTAGCGTAAAACATATTCCAGTTATGTCATATATACATTCATAAGCATATTCCCATGAAGCCTTATGGGGTACACCGTCACAGCGAGAAGTGTGGGGAATAAGCAGGAAGAACTCATAATGCTGGTCAATGAACACAGCTATAACATAGCTGGCATCACAGAGACCTGGTGGGACAATAGGCATGACTGGAATATTGGCATAGAAGGATACAGCTTGCTGAGGAAGGATAGGCAGGGAAAAAAGGGAGGAGGCCTTGCCTTATATATTAAGACTGTATACACTTAGTCTGAGATTGAGATAGAAGTAGCAGACAGACTTGTTGAAAGTCTCTGAGTAAGGATAAAAGCAGTAAAATATAACCAGGAAGAAGAGGTGAATGAGGAGTTTTTTTAAACAACTAACAAAAACATCTAAAGCCCAGGACTTGGTGGTAATGGGGGATTTCAGCTACCCAGACATTTGTTGGGAAAATAATTCTGCAGGGCACAGATTATCCAATAAGTTCTTGGAGACAATATTTTGTTCCAGAAGGTGGAGAAAGCTACTAGGGGAGAGGCTGTTCTAGACTTGATTTTGACAAACAAGGAGGAACTGATTGAGAATTTGAAAGTGGAAGGCAGCTTGGGGGAAGTGATCATGAAATGATAGAGTTCATGATTCTAAAAAATGGTAGAAGGGAAAACAGCAAAATAAAGATAATGGATTACAAGAACGTAGACTTTAGCAAACTCAGGGAGTTGGTAGGTAAGATCTCATGGGAAGCAAGTCTAAGGGTTAAAACAATAGAAGACAGCTGGCAGTTTTTCCAGAGAGACATTAGTAAGGGCACAAGAGCAAACTATCCCACAGCATAGGAAAGACAGGAAGTATGGAAAGATACCACTCTGGCTTAACCAGGAGATCTCAAATGATCTAAAAATCAAAAAGAATCCTATAAAAAGTGGAAACAAGATTATAAATTACAAAGGAGGAATATAAACAAATAACACATGTATGTAGGGGCAAAATTAGAAAGGCCAAGGCACAACACGAGATCAAATTAGCTAGGTACATAAAGGGTAACAACAAAACATTTTACAAATCGATTAGAAGCTAGAGGAAGACCAAGGACAGGGTAGGCCTATTATTAAATGAAGAGGGAAAGACAATAACAGAAAATGTGAAAATGGCAGAAGTGCTTAATGACTTCTTTGTTTCGGTTTTCAGCAAGAAGGTTGCCATAGAGAATGCCAGTGAAAAATGGGTAGGTTCAGATGCTAAAATAGGGAAAGAACAAGTTAAAAGTTACTTGGACAAGTTAGTTGTCTTCAAGACACCAGGGCTTGACAAAAGGCATCCTAGTATACTCTGAAGGAATTGTCTGAGGAGACATCTGAGCCATTAGCTATTATCTTTGAAAAGTCATGGAAGACAGGGGAGATTCCAGAAGACTGGAAAAGAGCACATATAGTGCCTATCTATAAAAATGGATGTAAGGGCAACCCAATCAATTACAGACCAGTCAGCTTAACTTCTGTACCAGATAAGATAATGGAGCAAATAATTAAGGAATCAATTTGCAAATATCTAGAAGATAATAAGGTGGTAAGTGATAGTCAGCTTGGATTTGTCAAGAACAAATCATGTCAAACCAACCTGATAGCTTTTTATGACAGGGTAACAAGCCTTGTGGATTGCGGGTAAGTGGTAGATGTGGTATATCTACACTTTAATAAGGTTATTGATATAGTCTCACATGATCTTCTCATTAAGAAACTAGGGAAATACAACCTAGATGGAACTACTATAAAGTGGGTGCATACCTGGTCGGATAAGTGTTCCCACAGAGTAGTTATAAATAGCTCACAGTCATGCTGGAGAGACATAACATTTGGGGTTCCACAGGGAATCAGTTCTGGCTCTGGTTCTTTTCAATATCTTCATCAACGATTTAGATCATGGTGTAGAGAGTACACTTACAAAGTTTGTGGATGATACCAAGCCAGGAGGGTTTGCAAGGGCTTTGGGGGATAGGAGGAAAATTCAAAATGGTCTGCACAAACTGGAGAAATGGTCTGAGGTAAAAAGGATGAAATTCAATAAGGACAAATGTAAAAGTAATCCATTTAGGTAGGAACAATCAGTTGCACAAATACAAAATGGGAAACAAATGATTAGGAAGGACTACTGAGGAAAGGGATCTGAGGGTCATAGTAGACCACAAGCTAAATATGAGTCACCAGTGTAAAACTGTTGTAAAAAAAGCAAACATGATTCTTGGATGCATTAACAGGAGTGTTGAAAGCCAGACACAAGAAGTAATTCTTCCGTTCTACTCTGCGCTGATTAGACCTCAGTTGGAGTATTGTGTCCAGTTTTGTGAGCCACATTTCAGGAAAGATGTGGACAAATAGGAGAGAGTCCAGAGAAGAAAAACAAAAATGATTGAAGGTATAGAAAAGATGACCAATGAGGGAAGATTGAAAAAAAAAAGTGTTTGTTTAGTCTGGAAAAGAGAAGACTGAGAGGGGACATGATTACCATTTTCAAATACCAAAAAGGTTGTGACAAGGAGGAGGGAGAAAAATTGCTCTCCTTAACCTCTGATTGTAGGACCAGAAGCAACGGGCTGAAATTGCAGAAAGGGAGGTTTAGATTGGATATTAGGAAATAATTTCCTGTCAGAATGTTTAAGCACTGGAATAAATTGCCTAAGAAGGATGTGAAATCTCCATCGTTGGAGATTTTAAAGAATAGGTTAGACAAACACCTGTCAGGGATGTTCTAGATGGTTCTAGTCCTGCCATAAGTGCAGGGAACTGGACTTGATAACCTCTTGAGGTCCCTTCCAGTCTGTCTGGCTACTCCATTGCTGTACCTGAAATGCTGGTTTTGAATGTTTCCAGCCTCACATCATGCTTTTGTAACTTACAAATTGGAAGATTTCATAGCTTCACATACAATGATAGCATATACAACCCAGTGAAATATCAGTGTTTAGCAGATCAAGACATTTAGAATGATGCAAAGCATAATTCCATCACCATGGTGAATATGGGGTGCTTTGGGGTGAAGAGTGTCAAAGAGATTGTGGGTGTTTAACTCTATCAGATCTCTGCTCTCGCTGATAAACTGCCAACAGAAGCTCACAATTTTGCAGGTGCTCTGTCTGGCAGGAACCAAGAGATGAGCATGGAAAGTCCCATGACACGTGCACACAGAAGGTGCAAAGCTACCTGTTAGTAGTTATTGAGTGCTCAATAGCCTTTATAAGGCAACAGGTATAATACAAAGGAAAACACAAATGGGGTGGAGAATTTAGTAAGATAATTAGAGTACGTTTATTGGGCCAAGAGCAAGACCAGAACTGCCCACCTGGGTAGGGAGAGGGTTAATGCTTGCAACAAAGGGACATGCCTAACAAACCTGTGGGCTCACTCCTTGGGATGTGGGGGAGGGGAACGAGTGATTCAGATATGCTTCTGCAGGCTAAGCTCCTGCTACAATAAACACACATCTGTAACTGAAGACTCCAGTCTCTGCATTCCTGTGTGTCCATTGGTCAAGCCTGAAGACATAGGATACCCTAATTCTTTGTCTGTCCGTCGTGTCCAAAGGCATACCCCAACAGAGATGATCCAGCAAGTGATGGGGAGGGGAGGAGAGGAGCGAGTCACCAGGGTAGGGCCTTGGAGGAGGAGGGAGGAACCTCAGGGCAGTTAGAAAAGGTGGCAGTCCAATTAGTTCTACATAGACCAAATGCCCAGTTTATCATCCTGACACAGCACAATAAGGTCAGCAAAGTATTTAATGTCTCTTTGACTATCCAGCAGGTAATTCAGGGAAGAGGGACCAGCTCCATGTCACTGACCAGCTCTGCATGGGGTTTTGTCTCAGAGCCAAAGAACCAGGAGAAAACTTTAGGTCCCTTTATGAGTAAAAAGCTGGAGCAGCCTGTCCCGGATCTGTTTGGTCCTTACCCCGTAGATGATGGGGTTTAGCATGGGGGGCACGAGGAGGTAAACATTGGCAATGAGAATGTGGAAGTGCAGGGGCACATTGTGGCCAAACCGGTGTGTGAGGAAGGAGAAGAGACCTGGGATGTAAAAGGCTAAGATGACACAGAGGTGGGAGATGCAGGTCCCAAAAGTCTTGAGCTGGGCATCCTTTGTGGGGAGGATGGAGATGGCCCTGAGGATCTGGATATAGGACACAACAATAAAAAAAACATCCAGACCGATCACAGAGAATACCACAAAGAGACCATAGTAACTACTGATGCGGATGTCGGCACAGGCCAGATTCACCACGGCCATGTGCTCGCAGTATGTGTGGGAAATGATGTTGGTTCTACAATATGGCCACCTTCTGGCAAGGACAGGATGGGGCAGTATGAGCATGATGCCACGCAGCACCACGGCCAGGCCAATCTTGGCCACCAGAGGGTTTGTCAGGATGGTGGAATGTCTCAGGGGATTGCAGATGGCCACATAACGATCGAAAGCCATGGCCACGAAAATCCCAGACTCCATTGCTGAAAAGCAGTGAAAGAAGTACATCTGGGTGAGGCAGGCACTGAAGTCGATCTCCCTGGAACTGAACCAGAAGATGCTCAGCATTTTGGGCAGGGTGGATGTGGACACGACCAGGTCAGTGATGGCCAGCATGCAGAGGAAATAGTACATGGGCCCATGGAGGCTTGGCTCCCTCTTCACGATGAACAGGATAGCAAAGTTCCCGAAGATGGCTATGGCGTACATGGTGAAGAAGGGGATGGAGATCCAGACATGAGCCGCCTCCAGGCCTGGAATGCCCAGCAGGATGAAGGTGGAGGGGTTGGTGAAGTCAGTTGTGTTGGAATCTGACATGGAGTAGGGGAGAAGGTGTCAAACTCTGAGGTAGAACAGTGTCTCCTGTATGTACCATATGTTCTCCTGACTTCCTTTATGTGCCCTGGGTCTAGGGTGATGGTCGCAGTACAAATGCCTGGACAGAGATACAATGTTAATATGAGAAACTACATGCACAACTGGGTGAATCAGATTAGTCACTCTTTACACAGTGAAAATTTACATTTTTATTATTTGGATAAATGAATTATGGATAACTACCCCTACTAATACCAATTCTATATTTGATGGTGCCCCATGCATCAATAATTCCTACACATCATATTATAGCAAACCTTAATAGGCAGGAAACATGAGTGTGAATATTGGTCATCTCTCATTGTTTGTTAATGCAATGAAACCCATTCAGCCAGTTACTCAAAAGCAGTATAGAACTAAGTTGAAAGGGGAAAATTTCAAGGAATACAAATACGAAGTTAAAAAAATTGATAAAGGATGTTAAAGACATCAGGGAAAAGTCCATGCTTGGAAAGGCTAAGGCTCAAAAAAAGAGGTTATTAAGTATATTAAAAACAAAAAAAATCCTAGAAAAGGTTAAGGTGAATTCCTACAGGCAGAAATGAAAGTTGTTATTGTTGCATAAAAGGTAGATGTGTTCAAGAAATAGTTTTGTTCTGCATTTGGAAAGAAGGACTATGAGATAATCATATCAAAGTGATGCTACATTAGCAGTCAAGGAGGATGTTAAACAGCAACCACCGTAGAACCTTAGCGTTATGAACACCAGAGTAATGAACTGACTGATCCACCACACATCTCATTCATAACCAGAAGTACAGAATCAGGCAGCAGCAGAGCCAAAAAACCAGTATGGGATTAGTTAAAAAAAAGTCTAGGAATATAATTGCCGGTCAACCATAGGATTTACAAAATAAATAAATAAATAAATAAATGGTCTTTTCAAATACATCCAATTTCATTGCAGATTTAGATGAAATCTCAGGAAAAACTTCCTAACTGTAAGGATAGGAAGATAATGGAAAAGACACCTTGGGAAGTAGCGGAAGCTCCTTCGCTAGAGGTTTTCCAAAGAAGGCTTAATCTGTTTTGGGTGGTTTAGATGCAACACATCCTAAATCTTGACCCTTGCAATCCCGTCTCATGCTGTGGTTCTATGATTCAATGATGTATATTCCTACTGTAGACAAGATCTTAGTCAAACACAAGTCACTGGGCTCAATATCACAGTAACTGCTTGAAATTTAATGCCCTGTGTTATACAGGAGTCAGACTGGATGATTTAATGATCCCTGCTGACCTTGAACCCTATTTATTCAATTTCACAACACAGAAACAAGGGACCATTCAATTACATTGAAAGTCTGAACACATAACATCAAGAAAAGCGAACACCTTGTATAATCAAGCTGGCCTGTGGAACTCTTGCTACAGACATTATTGTAGCAAAGATCTTAGTTGAATGGGATTCTGAAATGGACTGGCCATTGTAAATGGCACTGGTGGCATCTCCTTCTGTTTGGGCTGACAACTTCATAAGAAGACCTCATTTTTAAAAGTTTGCCAAACTTTATAAGAAAATAAGAACATAAGAACGGCCATCTTGAGTCAGACCAAAGGTCCATCTAGCCCAGTATCCTGTCTTCCAACAGTGGCCAGTGCCAGGTGCCCCAGAGAGAATAAAAAGAACAGGGAATCATCAAGTGATCCATCCCCTGTCACTCATTCCCAGCTTCTGGCAAATGGAGGCTAGGGACACCATTCCTGCCCATTCTGGCTAATAGCCATTGATACACCTATCCTGCATGAATATATCTAGTTCTCTTTGGAACCCTGCTATTATCTTAGCCTTCACAACATCCTCTGGCAAGGACTTCCCCAGGTTGACTGTATGTTGTGTGAAGAAATACTTGCTTTTATTTGTTTTAAACCTGCTGCCTATTAATTTCATTTGGTGACCCCTAGTTCTTGTGTTATGAGAAGTAGTAAACAACACTTTCTTATCTACTTTCTCTACACCAGTCATGATTTTATAGACCTCAATCATAGCTCACCTTAACTGTCTCTTTTCCAAGCTGACAAGTCCCAGTCTTATTAATCTCTCCTCTTACAGAAGCCATTCCATACCTCTTATCATCTTTGTTGCCCTTTTCTGAACGTTTTCCAATTACAATATATCTTTTTTGAGATGGCACAACCACATCTGCACACACTCTTCAAGATGTGGGCTTACCGTGTATTTATATAGAGGAAATATGATATTTTCTGTCCTATTATCTATCCCTTTCTTAATTATTCCCAACATTCTGTTTGCTTTTTTGACTGCCGCTGCACATTGAGTGGATGTTTTCCAAGAACTATCCACAATGACTCTGAGATCTCTTTCTTGAGTGGTGACAGCTAATTTAGACCCCATCATTTTATATGTAGACTTGGTATTATGTTTTCCAATGTGCATTACTTTGCATTCATCAACATTAAATTTCATCTGCCACTTTGTTCCCCAGCCAGCCAGTTTTGTGAGATCCTTTTGTAGCTCTTCACAGTCTGCCTGGATCTTAACTATCTTTAGTAATTTTGTATCATCTTCACATTTTGCCATTTCACTGTTTACCCCTTTTTCCAGATTATTTATGAATATGTTGAATAGGACTGGTCCCAGAACAAACTCTGGGAGACACCACAATTTACATCTCTCCATTCTGAAAACTGACCATTTATACCTACCCTTTGTTTCCTGTCTTTTAACCAGTAAACAATCCATGAGAGCACCCTTTCTCTTTCCCATGGCAGCTTACTTTGCTTAAGAGCCTTTGGTTAGGGACCTTGTCAAAGGCTTTCTGAAAATCTAAGTACACTAGATCCACTGGATCCCCTTGATCCACATGCTTGTTGACCCCCTCAAAGAACTGTAGTAGATTGGTGAGGCATGATTTCCCTTTACTAAAACCATGTTGACTCTTCCCCAACAAATTATGTTCATCTATATGTCTGACAATATTATTCTTAATTATAGTTTCAAACAGTTTGCCCGGTACTGAAGTCAGGCTTACAGGCATGTAATTGCCGGGATCACCTCTGGAGCCCTTTTTAAAAATTGGCATCACTTTAGCTATCCTCCAGTCATCTGGTCCGGAAGCTGATATAAATGATAGGTTACCGACTACAGTTAATAGTTCTGCAATTTCATATTCGAGTTTCTTCAGAACAATTGTGTGGATACCATCTGGTCCTGGTGACTTATTGCTGTTTAATTTATCAATTTGTTCTAAAACCTCCTCTAATGATACCACAATCAAGGACAGTTACGCATATCTGTCACCTAAAAAGAATGGCTCAGGTTTGGGAAGCTGTGAAGACCAATGCAAAGAATTCATTTAGTTTCTCCAGAATGGCCTGATTGTCCTTCAGTGTTCCTTTAGCATCTCAATCACCCAGTGGCCCCACTGGTTGTTTAGCAGGCTTCCTGCTTCTGATGTACTTAAAATTTATTTTGCTATTACTTTTTGAGTCTTCAGCTAACTGTTCCTCAAATTCTTTTTGGCCTTCCTAATTGTGTTTTTACACTTCATTTGCCCGTGTTTATTCTCCTTTCTATTTTCCTCACTAGGATTTAACTTCCACTGTTTAAAGGATGCCTTTTGCCTCTCATTGCTTCTTTTTCTTTGTTGTTTACCCACGGTGGCTCTTTTTTGGTTCTCTTATTTTTTTTAATTTGGGGTATACATTCAAGTTGAACCTCTATTATGGTGTCTTTAAAAAGTTTCCATGCAGCTTGCAGAGATTTCACATTTGGCGCTGTACCCTTTAATTTCTGTTAACTAACCTCCTCATTTATGTGTAGTTCCCCTTTCTGAAATTAAATGCTACAGTGTTGGGCTGCTGTGGTGTTTTTCCTGCCACGGGGATATTAAATTTAATTATATTATGGTCACTCTTACCAGTGGGTCCAACTATGTTCATCTCTTGGACCAGATCCTGTGCTCCACTTAGGACTAAATCAAGAATTCCCTCTCCTCTGGTGGGTTCCAGGACCAGCTGCTCCGAGAAGCAGTCGTTTAACGTGTCAAGAAACTTTATCTCTGCAACCCGTGCTGAGGTGACATGTACCCAGTCAATATGGGGATAGTTGAAATCCCCCATTATTATTGAATTTTTCTTTAATTTTAATAGCCTCTCTCATCTTCCTGAGCATTTCACAGTCACCATCACCATCCTGGTCAGGTGGTCGGTAATATGTCCCTACTGCTATATTCTTATTATTAGAACATGGAATTACTACTGATAGAGATTCTATGGTACAGTTTGATTCATTTACAATTTTTACTTCATTTGTTTCTACTCTTTCTTTCACATATAGCGCCACTCCCGCACCAGCACGACCTGTTCTGTCCTTCCGATATATTTTTCACCCTGGTATCACTGTGTCCCATTGATTATCCTCATTCCAGCAAGTTTCCATGATTACTATGATATCAATATTGTCATTTAATATGAGGCACTCTAGGTCACTCAGTTTATTATTTAGACTTCTAGCATTGGTATATAAGCACTTTAAAAACTTGTCTCCTTTTAGCTGTCCGCCATAGAATCATAGAATCATAGAATATCAGAGTTGGAAGGGACCTCAAGAGGTCATCTAGTCCAACCCCCTGCTCAAAGCAGGACCAAACCCAGCTAAATCATCCCAGCCAGGGCTTTGTCAAGCCAGGCCTTAAAAACCTCCAAGGAGAATCCACCACCTCCCTAGGTAACGCATTCCAGTGTTTCACCACCCTCTTAGTGAAATAGTTTTTCCTGATATCCAACCTGGACCTCCCCCACTGCAACTTGAGAATTACACAATGTAATTAAATGGGACTCTTTTTTTATTTTACTGTTTCTCATCAGATCCTGCCTGTATTTTATTATTTTCCATTCTCTCATTCTAACTAGAAGATAAAGATTCTCTATTAATAGTTCCTCCCCTAAGGGATATCTGAACCACATGCTTCTCTGCACCGGTCGGCTTTCCCCCAGCCCTTAGTTTAGAAACTGTAGGCTCCCCCTTTCCCAAAAGTTTCCCCAGTTCCTAATAAATCTAAACCCCTCCTCCCTACACCATCATCTCATCCACACATTGAGACCCTGAAGCTCTGCCTGTCTGACTGGCCCTGCACGTGGAACTGGGAGCATCTCAGAGAATGCTACCATGGAGGTCCTGAACTTCAGTCTCTTACCTAGAAGCCTAAATTTGGCCTCCAGTACCTCTCTCCTATCCTTCCCTGTGTCATTGGTACTGACTTGTACCATAGCCACTGGCTCCTCCCCAGCACTACACGTAAGTCTATCTAGATCAGTGGTTCCCAAACTTTAACAACCCACGAACCCTTTTCACTAAAATGTCAAGTCTTGCGAACCCTCTCCTAAAAACGAATATTTCTAGGGATTTTCTCCCTTACCTGAGTATAAATTATAAAAGCAGTGATCTTGGAAATATAAAATTTGTTTTTATGACATGCTTATTACACTTTATTTATTATTAATTATTGTTTATCATTATAGTAATTTTATGAGATTAGGAAAACGGCAAGAGTATTGCAAGATCTCACTTTTGTAGCTTGTATCACTTGGATTAAGCCTGTTATAAGACAAGGCTCCTATGTTTCATCAAGGAGTAGCAGATGTGAAACAGCATGAAGTTATTTAAGAAGCCAACTCAAAGAGTTCCTCCTACACAAGCATTCAGGTCTTGAGCAGTCCAGGCAAAGAACGGATGTTACATCAAAGCTTAAACCTGTTCTTCATAATAATTTTAAAAACAATCCTAGCTGCCTATTTAATTTTAAAAACAGCAAAAAATATCCACCTCCCTTTCCTATAAGGAGTCTTGAAGTTTACATCTCCTCAGTGTGATAGATATGCTTGCTTTGATCTGCTTAGTTCTTGGAAGTCCCCAGGGCTCCAGGCTGCTGGCCCCGTGCTGCCCAGGATCCCTAGGGACAGTTCTGTCCGCCATTAGGGAATTTTTGCCTGAGAACCCCCTGTAAGATTTTGTGAATCCCCAGGGGTTCACTAACCCCAGTTTGGGAACCACTGATCTAGATGTCTTGAGAGATCTGCAACCTTCGCACCAGGCAGACTAGTCACCATGTGGTTCTCCTGGTCATCGTAAACCCAGCTATCTATGTCTCTAATGATCAAATCACCCATTACTAATACCTGTCTCTTCCTAATAGCTGGAATTCCCTCCCCTGGAGAAAGCAACAGAGGGTCTTGTGGCACCTTTGAGACTAACAGAAGTACTGGGAGCATAAGCTTTCGTGGGTAAGAACCTCACTTCTTCAGATGCACTTCTCTTGCATCTGAAGAAGTGAGGTTCTTACCCATGAAAGCTTATGCTCCCAGTACTTCTGTTAGTCTCAAAGGTGCCACAGGACCCTCTGTTGCTTTTTACAGATTCAGACTAACATGGCTACCCCTCTGATACTCCCCTGGAGAGGTATCCTCCGTGCAAGAGGATACCACAACATCACCTGGAAGGAGGGTCCCAACTATGGGGTAATTTCCCTGTGCTCCAGTTGGATGTTCTCCTTCCCTGGGACTTTCATCCTCCTCAACAGCACAGAGGCTGTCAGACTGGGGGAGGGACCGTTCTACTGTGTCCCGGAAAGTCTCATCTATGTACCTCTCTGTCTCCCTCAGCTCCTCCAGCTCAGTGCCGCTGGTCCCCAAAGCCTGTACATTGAGGGCCAGGAGCAAATTGCACTGAATGCACACATATACCACCCACCCATAGGGCAGGTAATCATACATGGTGCATTGGGTGCAATAAACTGGGTGGCTCCCACTCTGTTGCTGGACTTCTGTGTTTTAAATCTTTTTATTACTCTGTAAAGTTACCTTCCATCCTGATTTTGCAGGTGTAATTCTTTACTTTTTTCTTTATAATAAAGTATTTCTTTTAAGAACCTGATTGATTTCAGTGTCCTGAAGACAAAGGGTCTAGCCTGTGCTCACATTGCTAAAGCAATTGGTTGGTATATTATTCTCAAGCCTCCCCAGGAAAGGGAGTGAAGAGGCTTGGGGGGATAGTTTGGAGAGGATAGAGATTCAAAGTGACCCTTCCCTGAATTTTTGTGTAAATCACTTGGTGGTGGCAGCAATACCATCCAAGGGCAAGGAAAGGAATTTGTGCCTTGGGGAAGTTTTAGCCTAAGCTGGTAGAATATAAGCTTAGGGGGTCTTTCATTGTCAATGTCCCCCCCCGACTCTGAACTTTGGGGTACAGATGTGGGGACCTGCATGAAAGATTTAAAACACAGAGGATTCCCCTCTGGGCTCAGCTTCACACTTACAAAAACAGAAATAAAACTCCCTCTGTAGCACAGGAAAATTGACAAGCCAAAACAAAAGATAACCTAATGCATTTCCTTGCCCTTCTTACAATGTCTGTGGTTTTAGATGGATTATTCCAGGTATATTTTCAGGAGATGTTGTACCTGCTTGGCTTCTCCCTCCGTCCGGAGAGGGAACAACAAAAGAGAACAACAAACAAATCCTCCCCCACAGATTTGAAAGTATCTTCTTTTCTCATTGGTCCTTCTGGTCATGTTCCAGCTAGGTTATTTGAACTACTTAACCCTTTAGAGGGAAGGCAATCCAGTACAGCTGCCAAGGATACATAATGGTTGCTATTCTCCCCCCTATTCATGACACATGGTTTATTTCATTCAAGCAGCAAACACACCACGAACACAGATACCCAAACTACAGACAACAAACTTACCCAAAGGGTCACGTAATCGCTCCCACTTCACCTGGAGAACTCCCTCGCAAAACTCCCCTGTTAGCCACTCCTGTTCGCTAGCTCCCAAACTTTAATAGTTTGGACTGAAATGTCCCATACTGGGTGTCTTCATCCAGCTGAATTGTTTTTTTTTTTTTGGAAGTTTCAGACATAACAGTTTAGCCAACTTCTTGAGTGAAGCTAGGAGAGAAGATGTCTTCCCCATAGGAGGAGGTGACAGTGTTTGTGCATTAACTCACAGTTGGCTGCTGTGGTCTCTTACTCCAAGGGGAGTTTTGCCTGAGCAAACGATGGGCCACAGACTCACAATTTTGCCTTGTATGTCTACTAAAACCTTTCATGCTGAAGGATCCCCTGTGACACTTAAATGCAGCCACCTCAGGGCTGGAGGCCAACAGCTGGGGAGGGCAGGAATGCACAAAAGAGGGACATTTTGGCCAGTGACACTGAAGCAAACTCATGACCTCTGGCAAGGCCCTGGGATATTTAATGGCTGTGAAGAGCAGAAAGGAAGCAGAGACTCTAACCCATCACCTGCACATTGCACTGGGTTTGTCGAGCAGGTTAGCTCCTCCGCAAGAGATGGGTACCTGTTAATTCTGAGACTGAAGTGTCTTCCCTGGGAATCCTTCTCAGCTCCCTATGTCCCACACTTCTCACACTCCAGCATCTGCAGCAACATCCCACGCCGAGGGCCGACACGGGAGATGTGCACCATTTATAATATAGTTCTGTCCAATCCCAGTGGGGTTTGCTCAGCCTCTATTGGACAATCGGACATCTGAATGTAAACAGGCTGGAGACAAACCTGTCTGTGCTTCTGTGCTAATTATCCATTAGGAGTAAACAGTAATTAAGGGACCTTCCCAAAGGGAGATAAGAATACTCGGCCTCTGTGCTCAGTCATAGAGGAATTGGATGCTCTACGTATATTTAAAAATTATAGTTGATTAATAAGAAAACTAGGGATAATGCCAAGGTCTCTGTAGGGTCTGATACCCTTTAAATGCCCAGGAGTAGACAGACCAATCTGTAGAAAGAAGCCTGAGAGGAGAAACAAACACTATTTGCAGATACATAGGGTTGTTTCTAAGAGATCAGTTATCTAATCAATAGCTATGAATATACAGTGTAGCACCTTTAATTGAAGGATCTTCAAAAAAACCTAGCAAAGGAAAGTCATTATGGATATGTCCCCATCATATTGATAGGTAAATAGAGGCACAGGGAGAGATGACTTGGCTGAGACTCAAAGAGAATGACAGACAGAACTGAGAAGTCCTCTCTTTCCTGCTATAACCACAGTCTCTCCATTAGTAGCTGAGAGCATGATGAGAGGGAAATGGACATACCGTATAGCAGGACCTGTTCATTGCATGATTTTGACGGACTTCACTGGGATGCAACATGAAACTGGGGTTCTGCTAAGCATACCAGTCTGGGACCCTGTCACACGGTGAGACTGTGACAAGCTGGAATCCTCTTCAGGTCTTGCAGTTACAGAGCCATACACAGACAGGGACACACCCAGTTGCAGTTACATGAATGCTCTGTTTCAGAGTAGCAGCCGTGTTAGTCTGTATCCGCAAAAAGAACAGGAGTTCTTGTGGCACCTTAGAGACTAACAAATTTATTAGAGCATAAGCTTTCGTGGACTACAGTCCACGAAAGCTTATGCTCTAATAAATTTGTTAGTCTCTAAGGTGCCACAAGTACTCCTGTTCTTTTTATGAATGCTCTGGGCTCAGCTTCACAGTTACAAAAACAGGAATAAAACTACCTTTGTAGCATAGGAAAATTCACAAGCCAAAAACATTTCCTTGCCCTATTTACAATTTCTGTTGTTTTAGATGGATTTTCCAGGTATATTTTCAGGAGATGTTGTTGTACCTGGTTGGTTTCTCCCTCCGTCCGGAGAGGGAACAACAAAAGAGAACAACAAACAAATCCTTCCTCCCTCCAGATTTAAAAGTATCTTCTTTTCTCATTGGTCCTTCTGGTCAGGTGCCAACTAGGCTATTTGAACTACATAACCCCTTACAGATAAGGCAGTGACTACCCTTCCCTCTCTATTCATGACAAAGAAGGACTAGACCCAAACTGGAAAGGCTGTTCTAGATGGTGCTGGTTCCACCAGGAGTGCAGGGGACTGGACTTAATGACCTCTCAAGGTCCCTTCCAGTTTTATGAGTCTATGATTCTGTGCAGAGATTATTAGAACAGTGGTTCCCAAACTGGGGCTAGTGAACTCCTGGGGGTTCGCAAAATCTTACAGAGGGTTCTCGGGCAAAAATTCCCTAATGGCAGACAGAGCTGTCCCTAGGGATCCTGGCAGCATGGGGCCAGCAGCCTGGAGCCCTGGGGACTTCCAAGAACTAAGCAGATCAAAGCAAGCATATCTATCACACTGAGGAGATTTAAACTTCAAGACTCCTTATAAGAAATGGAAAGGGAGGCGGATATTTTTTGCTGTTTTTAAAATTAAATAGGCAGCTAGGATTGTTTTTTAAAATTATTATGAAGAATAAGTTTAAGCTTTGGTGTAACGCGCATTCTTTGCCTGGACTGCTCAAGACCTGAATGCTTGTGTAGGAGGAACTCTTTGAGTTGGCTTCTTAAATAACTTCATGCTGTTTCACATCTGCTACTCCTTGATGAAACATAGGAGCCTTGTCTTATAACAGGCTTAATCCAAGTGATACAAGCTACGAAAGTGAGATCTTGGAAGAGTATTGCCGTTTTCTTAATCTCATAAAATTACTGTAATGATACATAATAATTAATAATAAATAGTGTGTAATAAGCATGTCATAAAAACAAATTTTATATTTCCAAGATCACTGCTTTTCTAATTTATACTCAGGTAAAGGAGAAAATCCCTGGAAATATTCGTTTTTAGGAGGGGGTTCGCGAGACTTGACATTTTAGTGAAAGGGGTTCACGGGTTGTTAAAGTTTGGAACCACTGACCTAGACTCTTTGTTCTAGAATGTCTGTGACAAGGAGTTCCACTGGCCAAATATGGATTATCTGTAAACAATTTTCTTTTCTTGGTGTTATGTATACAGACTGCCAATGTAATTGAATTTTCCCTTTTTGTGTGTGTTGTGAGACACAGTAAATATAAATGCCTGATCTACTTTCATAGCGTTTAAGGTCAGAAGGTCAATTAGATCATCAATTGCATCCTCCCGTATAACACAGGCCATTAAATTTTACCCAGTTATCACTGCATTGAGCTCCATGACTTGTGTGTGACTAAGGCCGGGTCTACACTAGGATTTTATATCATGGAATCGTAGAGCAACAGGGTTAGAAGTGACTGCAAGGGTCATCTAGTCTGACCACCTGCCAAGATGCAGGATTTGTTGTGTCTAAACCATCCATGAAACTTTGTTCCAAAGGCTAATCACCCTCAGTGCTAAAAATTTGGCCTTATTTCCACCTGTAATTTGTCTGGCTTCACCCTCCAGACATTGAGTCTTGCTCTGTCTTTCTCTGCTAGATTAGAGAGCCCATTATTACCCACAGTTTTCTCCCCTGAAAGTCTCACTTGATCATCTTTTTGACAAGATAAATAGATGAAGCTCTTTAAATCTCTGACTGTCAAGCATTTTCTCTAGCCTCAAATCAGTTGTGTGGCTCTTTTCAACACTCTCTCCAAGTTTTAAACTTCCTTTTTGAAATGTGGACCCTGGGACTGGAGAGAGTTGGTTTCTCCAATGCCATGTTTAGAGATAAAATCCTTCCCCTGCTCCAACTCACCACTCCCCTGTTTATGCATCCAAGGATCACATTAGCCCTTTTGGCCCCATCATCGCACTGGGAGCTCACAATGAGTTGGTTGCCCACAGTGACCCCTAAATCCTTTTCAGGGTCCCTGCATTCCATAATACAGGCTCTAGTCTGTGGGTCGGGCCTGGATTTCCTGTTCCAAGAGAATAATTTTGCATTTTGTTTTCATGGGCCCAGCTCACCAAACGCTCAAGACCAATTGGTATGCCTGCCCTCGCCTCCTCATTGTAACCACTCTGCCAATCTTTGGGCCATCCACATATTTTATCTGAAGTGATTTTCTATTTCCTTCCAGATCATTGATGAAAATATTGAAAAGCATCAGACCTAGAACTGATCCCTGCAGAATCCAACTAGGAACAGCCCCGTTTACTGACAATGGCCCATTGACAATGGCTTTCTTAGATATGTCAGTCAGTTTTTAGTCCATTTTATGTGTGCTCTACTGATATTTTATAGTGTTCCTTTTTTATCTGAATGTTTTCCCCTACTAAATCAAATGCCTCCGAGAAATCAAAATCTATTACATCTCCATCGTTCCCTTGTTCAGCCAAACGTGTACTCTCATTAAAGGCTGTAATCAATTTTATTTGACAAGACCTGTTTTCCATAAACCATGTTGTTGATTGGCATTAATTATTTTCGTAGACTTTTTTTTAAACTAATCCCATTCCAGCTTTTCCATTGTTTCCTAATTTGTAAAATCTATTTTTAAATTTTCCCTTTTTAAAAAATACTTTATGTTTAACACAGAACTGTTCTGTATTCACTTTTTTTTTGTTCGGCTGCTGCTGCTGCCTGATTGTGTAGTTCTGGTTCCAATGAGATGTGGTCAGTTCGTAACTCTGGTGTTCGTAACTCTGAGGTTCTCCTGTTGATGCTGTTTAACATCCTCTTTGACTGCTAATGGGCTAGAAAGTATTTCATCATCACATGTGACATGAGTACCTGATATTGCTTCTTTTGGAATGCAGAACAAAACTATTTCTTGAATGTTTTCTTTCCAAATGCAGTACAAAAATGTTTCTAGAACACATCTACCTTTTCTGTGACATTAGCAAGTTCCCTTTCTCCCTCTAGGTAGGGTCGGCTCCAGGCACCAGCTTGCCAAGCAGGTGCTTGGGGCAGCCACTCTGGAGAGGGGCGGCATGTCCAGCTATTTGGCAGCAATTCGGCGGATGGTCCCTCACTCCCGCTCAGAGTGAAGGACCTCCCGCTGAATTGCTGCTGCAGATCACGATCGCGGCTTTTTTTTTTTTTGCACCACTTGGGGCGGCAAAAACCCTGGAGCCGGCCCTGCCTCTAGGAATTGGCCTACACTTTTTCAAGGATTTTCTTCTTAATGTATGTCTGAGTGTGTGTGTGGTATGATTGAATGCATATGCTAATTGTTGTATCTTCAGTAAACGTGGCATATTGCCTTTTACTCTGAAAACAATCCCATTTGCTTCTTATAAGCATAACAACTCCTCCTGGCAACTTTTTCGCTGTTACTTTTTGAGGCTTTGGCTAGCTCTTCTTCAAATTCTATTTTTTGGCCTGTGTAATTATGTTTTTACACTTCAGTTGCCAGAGTTTATGCTCCTTTCTATTTTCCTCACTAGGATTTAACTTCCACTCTTTAAAGGATGCCTTTTGCCTCTCACTGCTTTTTTATTTTGTTGTTTAGCCATGGGTGGCACTTTTTTGGTTCTCTTACTGTGTTTTTTTAATTTGGGGGATACATTTAGTTTGAGTCTCTATTATGGTGTCTTTAAAAACTTCCCATGCAGCTTGCAGGGATTTCACTTCTGGCGCTGTACCTTTTAATTTCTGTTTAACTAACCTCCTCATTTGTAGTCCCCCTTTTTGGAAATTAAATGCTACTGCGTTGAGCTGCTGTGGTGTTTTACCAGGCACAGGGATGTTACATTTCATTATATTATGGTCACTATTACCACGTGCTCCAGCTATATTCAACTCTTGGACCAGATCCTGTGCTTCACTTAGGACTAAATCAAAAACTGCCTCTCCTCTGGTGGGTTCCAGGACTAGCTGCTCCAAGATGCCATCATTTAAAGTGTCAAGAAACTTTATCTCTGCATTCCGTGCTGAGGTGACATGCACCCAGTCAATATGGGCATAGTTCCCTGGTCAGGTGGTCGGTAGTATATCCCTACTGCAATATTATTATTAGAGCATGGAATTACTATCCATAGAGATGCTATGGTACAGTTTGGTTCATTTAAGATTTTTACTTCATTTGATTCTACACTTCCTTTCACATATAGTGCCACTCCCGCTCCAGCACAACTTGTTCTGTCCTTCCGATATATTTTATATGCTGGTATTACTGTGTCCCATTGATTATCCACATTCCACCAAGTTTCTGTGATGCCTCTTATATCAATATCCTCATTTCATATGAGGCACTCTAGTTCTCTCATCTTATGATTTAGACTTCTGGCATTTAGCTATAATCACTTTAAAATATTACTTTTTAACTGTCTGCCATTTCATAATGTAACTGAATGGGACTCTTTTTCATCTGACTGTTTCTCATCAGCTCCTACCCGTATTTTATCACCTTCCATCCTCTCCTCCTTACCAGGACATAGAAAATCTCCTAGGGATGTCTCAGTCTGAACCACGTGCTCCTCCGCACCCGTCAGCTTTCCCCCAGCCCTTCGTTTATCAACTACCCTATGACCTTGTTTATATTAAACGGCAATCTGGTTCCATTTTGGTTTAGGTGGAGCCCATTCTTCCCACAGAGGTATCCTCAGTGCAAGAGGAGAACACAACTTCATCTTGAAGGAGAGTCTGAACTATGGGATCGTTTCCCTCTGCTCCAGTTGGATGTTCTCCTTCCCCAAGACTTTCATCCTCCTCAACTGCACAGAGGCTGTCAGACTGGAGGTGGGACTATTCTACTGTGTCCTGGGAAGTCTCATCAACATACCTCTCTGTCTTCCTTAGCTCCTCCAGTGAAGCCATTCTGGTCTCCAAACCCCATACTGGCTCCTTAAGCACCTAAGTCCCACTGGTTTAGGTCCCTAGGAGCTTGGCTGAGGGGCTGGAGAGAGGTGGCTATTTCCATGTGGGATTGTCAGCTGTGCACCCTCTCCTGGAGTGAGGTGCCTAGGACAGGTCAGAGCTTTCTGGTGAGAGACACGTGGGAGACCAGATCCAAAATCTCTGCTCTACCTGATTTGGAGCAGGGTGTTATACACAGGTCTCCCACGTCCCACATGAGTGCCCTGAGTACCCAGCAAATGGCTATTCTGGGTGGGGCGCTCAGACTGTCAAGCTGGAGCTGTTCCACTTTGTACAAATAAATCTTCAGTGGAGCAGGGATTTGAATCTGGGTCTCCCATGTTCCAGGTGAGGATGCTAAACCACTGGGCTATAGGATATTCTGGAGGTGCACACACACGGCTGCACGTGCAAACACACAGAGTCCCATGGGCACGCAGACAAACACGCATTCAGCTGCACATACCCCTATGTGCACATAGGATGACCAGATAGCAAGTGTGAAAAATCGGGATGGGGGTGGGGGGTAATAGGTACCTATATAAGAAAAAGCCCCCAAATCAGGACTGTCCCTATAAAATCGGGACATATGGTCACCCTATGTACACACCACACACAGATCCATGTGCACAAAAAGACACATGGATGCACATGCACACATTCATGTGCACACACACATTCCCGACCTGCAAAGCTCCATCCAGGAGGCAGGGTCTGAGGCTGATCAGGCTTGCTGGGGAGATGGGGTGGGGGACACCTCGTTGGAGAATCCCACCAGAATTGAAGGCTAAGTAAAGACTCTGAGCAGCTCATTAGTTGAGTTCCTCTCTATCCAGGGGGTGCTTGATCCCAACTCCATGCCAAGCCCTGCCCCCACTCCAACTTTAACTCCAAGCCCCCAACCTTGCCCCGCCTCTTCCCACCCCCGCTCCACCCCAGGCCCTGCCCCCACTCCACCCCTTCTCTTGCCCTGGATTTGAGGGGTGTGTATACCTCAGAATGTGCTCAAGCTAATTGCAAGCATATTATGTGCATTCAGCCACCCTGAATTAATGAAACAGAACACCACATAGTTAAGGGTTAATTTGGAGACAGGCTTTCAGAAGCAAGGTCATCTCTAGCTGGCAGTTTCAGCTAATCAGAATGGGAGGAAGGGACAAACAATTAAACAACTGAGATTGAAAACCTTGGTGCTTGCAAAACCTTGAGTCTAGACCCTTCAGATATTAAAAGTTTACTGAAAGTTAGAAAAGTGACCTAACAGGGTCATTATGACCTATGTGTTTTGTAGAAGTTAGTTATAAAAGATTGGCTAATAGAGTGCACTTCGGAGCAGTCCTATGAAGCCATCTTGAGAGACCTTTTTCCTGACATCCTTTCTCCTCGGTGAATGAGCAACTGGCCACTGCAAACCTGCTTTTAGTTACTCAATATGGTTCCAGATGTTAGGGCAATATCTGGGATGCTCTATACCTGTTGCTTATGCTTGTGTGTGCTTAAATCTAATAAACTGCAGTGTGAGACAAGAGCACGCTTACTTGCACTACTCCTTGATCAGACAGAATCGCTGAGTTCCTGTTGATTTATTCCTTACACCTCCTGGAGTGAAATAATTAAGTTGCCCCTGTTGGGGGTTCTGACAACACCAGGTAACATTTCTCCCAGACCGCACCCCTGCCCCATCTCTTGCCTGCATCTTTCTGCCCCCTCCATCAAGCATGCCCCGTCTCTGCTCCTCCCAGCACCTCCTGCATGCTGCAGAATAGCTGATCTGTGGTGAGTGGAAGGCACAGGGAGAGAGTGGGAGGATTTGATCCCCAGGGCCACCGGTGAGAGAGAGGTGCTGAAGGGAGGGAGGGGAGCTTGGCTGCCAATAGGGGCTAAGCAACGGCTCATTTTTTCCATGGGTGCTCCTCTATGTAGTGATCAAAAGTGTCATGCAGAGCGTATGTCAGACTCAGCGGTGAAAGGCAGGGGGAATGCCTTTTTAATTCTTACATTCACCTGGCATGGCCAGAATGCCGCCAAAGACCCGGATGTGGTGAGTGTAACAATTGAAAAGGCGTCCCCCCCCCCCCCCCCCCCCCACGGCGGTCCCGATACTTTGAACTTATCATCTGGTCACCTAGGATACGGTGCCCTGTATGTGTGTAAATAGCCGGCTAATGGAAGCGGTGCCATTTATATCCCTCCCTGTGAGCTACCGAAGCCACCCTAGCCTCTGCCCAGCATCCCGCCTTCCCAGCTAACACAGGGGCTTATCCTTCTGTCTCTATCAGCTGTCCTCCTAGCTCCAAAGCTGATCCCTTGCCCTGCCCCCAAGGCCTCGTGCAAGACAAAGGGCTCCCAGCCCATCCCCATTCCAGGGACCCGGCCTGCTACAGACTCCCAGCCCAGAGGAGAAAAAGGGAGCTGAAAGCTAAAGAAATAAACCACACAACGGTCTCTGCCCTCAGAACTTTGTAGATGAGCTTTAGAGACCACAAGTTGTATGATGCACAATCTCACCCGCCTGCCACAGAACCTGATCCCAAGCTTCAGCTGCTTTTATACGGCTTCCGTGTGCACTCCTGGTTTGCCTGTCTGCCCCAGTGCTGTGTCCTCACGGCACTCACTGCAGGCTGCTTGTCAGGCTGCAGGAGCTGCGGTCTCAGCCCTGGAGCAGAGGGAATCCAGTTGGTGGGGGTGGAAGATGGAGATGATCCAGCGAGTGATGGCAGGAGGGGACGAGTGATCAACAGGGGTGGGGTGTTGGGGGAAATGGCACAGAAGGGGGAAAGGCCTTGAGGGAAGAGGCAGGGCAAGGGGGTGTCAGGTGTCCGGTTATCAGTAATTAGAACTGTGGCAACTCTATGAGTTAATGAGTTGTGCATAGTCCGATTCCCCAGTTTATCACTATTACACAGCACAGTAAGGCTAAGAAAGGGTTGAATGTCTCTTTGACTGTTCAGTCCCTGATTCAGGGAAGAGGGCCCTGCACCATGTCACCAGCCAGCTCTGGAGCAGCCTGTCCCGGATCTGTTTGGTCCTCACCCCGTAGATGATGGGGTTTAGCATGGGGGGCACTAGGAGGTACATGTTGGCAAAGAGAACGTGGAAATACAGGGGCACGTTGTGGCCAAACCGGTGCGTGATGAAGGAGAAGAGACCTGGGATGTAAAAGGTTAAGATGACACAGAGATGGGAGCTGCAGGTCCCAAAAGTTTTGATCCGGGCGTTCTTTGTGGGGAGGCAGAAGATGGCCCTGAGGATCTGGGTATAGGACACGGCAATAAAAAACACATCTACACCAGTCACCAAGAATGCCATAGAGAGGCTGTAGTAACTACTGATACGGATGTCTGCGCAGGCCAGTTTCACCACAGCCATATGCTCACAGTATGTGTGGGGGATGATGTTAGTTCTGCAATATGGCCACTGCCTCGCCAGGAAGGGATGGGGAAGTACAAGCAGGCCACCACGCAGCACCACAGCTAGGCCGATCTTGGCTACCACAGGGTTTGTCAGGATGGTGGAATGTCTCAGGGGATCACAGATGGCCACATAACGATCAAAAGCCATGGCCAGAAAGATTCCAGACTCCATCGTTGAGAAGCAGTGAATGAAGTACATCTGGATGAGGCAGGCACTAAAATCGATCTCCCTGGAATTGAACCAGAAGATGCTCAAAGTCTTGGGCATGATGGACGTAGCCAGGACTAGGTCGGTGACGGCCAGCATACAGAGGAAATAGTACATGGGCCCATGGAGGCTCGGGTCCATTTTCACAATGAAAAGGATGGTGAAGTTCCCCAAAATGGCTATGGTGTACATGGTGAAGAAGGGGATGGAGATCCAGACATGAGCTGCCTCCAGGCCAGGAATGCCCAGCAGGATGAGGGTGGAGGGGTTGGTGAAGTCGGTTGTGTTGGAATCTGACATGGAGTAGGGGAGATGGTGTCCAACGCTGAGGCACAATGTTGTCTCCTGCATATACCGTACTTTCCCCTGACTTCCTGTATGTGCCTAGGGTGATGGTCACAGTACAAATGCCTGGTGGAGAGACAAAGTTAATATGAGACACTACATGCACTACTGGAGGCTGTTTTCATGGGTGAAGCAGAGTGTTTGCTCTTCACACACTGAAAATGACATTTTCACTACTCAGATAAATGAATTATGAAGAACCCACCCTACTAATGTCAATTCCATATTTTATGTGCTCCTTTCCTCAATAATTCCTACACATTGTGCTGTGGAAAACCTTAATAGGAACCAGCAAGAAATTGATCCATCATTGTTCCTTATGCCTTGTCTACACTGCAAAGTTTTTTAGCCAAAAGACAGCTTTTAAAGACAGTTAAACAGTGGAGGTGTATACTCTGCAAAGCAACTTTCGATGACGGAACTCCTCAGTTTCAGTGAGATTATAAAACCACCTTGACAAAAGTTGTAAGGCTTTTTAATCAAAAGTTTTGTCGCCCAAGTGCCAATATAGATATTTGTACTTGATTTTATCACAGTAATAGGCCTCCGGAAGGCATCCCACAATTCCCAACCTGACCATTCTGGTTAGTAGTTTCAATTCTGCTACCCTGCATCCAGGCAAACACCTTCCACCCATGCCCCCTTGTAAAGTCCAGGGAATATTGAAATTCCTCTTCTTGTTTGCTTGGCGTAGAGAGCTCACATCACATGTTCCCAGATAACCACGGTGAATCCATGCAGCAATTGCCCTCCCACTTGGACCACTTCAGAGCTGCTGGATCTACTCATTATTTGGGAAGAGGAGGTGGTTCAGTCCCAGCTGTGCTCCAGTTGTTGGAATTTCGATACGTACAGGCAGATTTCATGCAGCTTGTGGGAAAAGGGCTATGATAGGAACACACTGCATTGCAGAGCAAAGGTGAAGGAGCTGAGGCATGTGTACCAGAAGGCAAGGGAGGCAAATGGTTCCTCTGTTGCCCCAGACCTGCTGTTTTTATAAGGAGTCGGATGCTATCCTTGATGCAATGAAAACCAGGCTAGAGAATCCATGCTGTAGGGAGTTTCCTATTCACCTAGTTACTGAAAATCTGAGAGTGGAAAATACCCAAACCTTTGCCAAGACATGTGCCCTTTTAAAGTCCCGGGAATTTTGAAATTCCTCTTCCTTTTTGCTTGGCGTCGAGAGTTCACATCATAGAATCATAGAATGATAGAATATCAGGGTTAGACCTCAGGAGGTCATCTAGTCCAACTCCCTGCTCAAAGCAGGACCAATTCCCAACTAAATCATCCCAGCCAGGGCTTTGTCAAGCCGGGCCTTAAAAACCTCTAAGGAAGGAGATTCCACCACCTCTCTAGGTAACCCATTCCAGTGCTTCACCACCCTTCTAGTGAAAACGTTTTTCCTAATATCCAACCTAAACCTCCCCTACTGCAACTTGAGATCACTACTCCTTGTTCTGTCATCTGGTATCACTGAGAACAGTTTAGGGCCATCCTTTTTGGAACCCCCTTTCAGGCAGCTATCAAATCCCCCCTCATTCTTCTCTTCTGCATACTAAACAATCCCAGTTCCCTCAACCTCTCCTCATAAGTCATGTGCTCCAGCCCCCTAATCATTTTTGTTGCCCTCTGTTGGACTCTTTCCAGTGAGGAGGTGTTCTCCATTCCAGAGGTGTCCAGCCAGTCTCAGCAGTCACAAAATCAGGTGAACAAGAAGCAGGAGAGGAGACCCCTGGTAAGTGATTTTGCTTTGTGAAGTATGGAGATGGGTTGAGGGCAGAGAAATGCACAAGTCTGGTTGTATTTCTGTGCACTTGGTATATTCCCGTGCAGCTAGGCAGTATGGTGGAAGAGGGTGTTGATGCTCACCGAGATGTCACAGGAATCCTTCAGAGAGATCTCCAGGAAACTTTCCTGCAGGTACTCCACAATCCTGTGCCGGAGGTTTCTTGGCAGAGCTGCTTTGTTCCTTCCCCCATTGAGGGACACTTTCCTGTGCCATTCTGCAATTACTTGGGCAAGGACCAAAGTGGCACACAGGCGAGCAGCATAGGGATGGGGGAGGAAGCCACAAGTGTGTAGTAGATGCACACTTGCTTCCTTGCTTACCCTCGTGAGAGAAATATCTGCTACAATGACCGCCATCTGAGGAACAAGGTAGGAAACTTTAGAATATTGCCCCCTGAGAAGTGCCCCATGACCCCTTAAACATTGCTTTTCTCCCATGCACAATGTCCCCTACTCCTGGGTACACTCACGATGCTTGTGGTGTTCGCTGGCAGGTGTGCTTGACAAGGGTCAGCCAGAAAGTGATTGGTGTGTTACCAGCGGTGTATTTTAATGTAGCGTTTCAATGCTGTATGTGTACTTAACAATGATGCTTCTGTTTATTCTTACTTGTGCTTCACCAGATATTTCTTTGAAAGGAGGCACCCCGTTCACCCCAGCCGAGTGTCTCCACCAGATAAGAAAGAGCCCAAGACAGAGCAAGGAAGATATGTTCTGGGAGGTACTTCAGCACTCAGATGCAGAAAAGATGGAATGCAGGAAGTGGAATATGACAAGCAGGAAAGAAAAGGAAATGAGGCATGCACTAGGGGCATAACAGAGAGGCTGATAAAAGTTTTGGAGCAGCAAACCAACATGCTGCAGTCCTTCGTAACCCTCCAGACTGAGCAGATGCATGTCTGCCTGCCCCTTCAGCACATTCAGAGCTCTTTCCCATGCCCTCCCCAGACTCCACCCATACACTTCCTTCCAATTTCTGGTACTTTGTGCTTTACCATTCACTCCATCCCTGCAGACACCTTTTCAAATGACAGCTAGATTGACACCCAGCAATAAAAGTCAGCCCTCCCCTGGTACCTTCCCCTCTCAAGAATGTGAGCTTGTCTGTGTGTGTATGCAAGGTGTTGTGTTTTTTTGGCAATAAATGCAAAGTTATTTGAATAATAAGCACTCAGTATTTGTTTCCATGTAAGTTATGAAGCAGATGGCAGCAGTAAACAAGCAAGCAGTTTTATTATTTCCTTACATTGAATCCTGGGCTTGAACAAAACTGGACTTCATTATGCATTACAGTCCCAAGCATAGCATCAAACATTACTGGTTCTCATCTTCAATGTGTTGCTTCAAAGCCTCCCTGATTCGAATTGACCTCTGTTGTGCCCCTCTAATAGTCTTGGTATGTGGCTGCCCAAAATCAGCCGCCAAGCGTTCTGTCTCAGCCGTCCACCTCTGAGCAAACTTTTTGCCCTTTCCTGCACAAATATCATGCAATGTGCGACACAAGGCTACGACCATGGGACTATTTTCCTCATTGAGGTCTAACCTGTCATAAGGGCCTCACCAACATGCCTTTAATCTGCCAAATGCACATTCTACAGTCCTCCTGCACCTACTCAGTGAATTGTTGAAACACTCCTTACTGCTATCCAGGTTTCCCATGTAAGGCTTCATAAGCCCTAGCATTAAGGGGTATGCCGGGTCTCCCAGGATCACCAGGCATTTCGACATCCCTACGGGGATCTTCTGGTCTGAAAAGAAAGTCCTCATTTGCAACTTTATGTAAAGGCCGGTGTTCCTAAAGATTCGTGCATCATGCAATTCTCTGGACCACCCTGCACTGATTTCAATTAAATGCCCACAGTGATCCACAAGCACCTGTAACACCATGGAGAAGTACCCCTTCCGATTGATATACATGCCATCTATCATCCCTCCACAGTTAGGAATACCAATTTCTGCAAAGCCATCCACAATATCACATATCCCCAAAGGTTGATTTCCGGACTGCAAACTGATTTGTGACCGACTGGTAGCAGCCTGGAGTCGCCAGCTTCCACACTGCGATCGCCAAGTACTTCTCCACCAAGACGGCAGTTCTCATTTGGGTGTCCTTGTGCTGCAGGGCTGGGGCGAGCTCAGCACACAATTCCAGGAAGGTGGTTTTCCTCATCCAAAAGGTCTGCAGCCACTGCTCATCATCCCAGACCTGCACAACGATGCGATCCCACCGCTCAGTGCTACGTTCCACTGTGTTCAGCTGTTCCGTACATGTCAAAAGCAACCTAATACTGCTGCTATCCATGTTGGACAGCATGTCAGGCAACTGTGACTCCCATTGCTTTCACAACTTCAAGATTGAGTCCACTGCCGTTAGCGATGTGCTCCTGACAGCTAGCAGAGAAGTGCCGCGAACTGGAGATGGGAAAACATGGAATGCTGGGATAGAAAACAACGCATCATGGAACATTGAGCCTGAACCCATGATGAGCTGTGATCCACTCCACCTTCCCACAACACCTTTTGGCACAAGATGGTGAGCTGAACTGTGGAATAGCTACCCACAGTGCATTGCTCTCACTGTCTCTGCAACTGCCCCATATGAGGATGTGCTATGCCGAAAGAGAAAGACAGTGTCAATGTGCAACAATGATTTTCTTTAAAGGCTTTTTGGTCATTGACCAAACTTTTGGCAAAAATATCTCCCAGTGTACACATAGCCTTAATGCAATGAAAACCAGGCTAGAGAATCCATGCTATAGGGAGTTTCCCATTCACCTAGTTACTGAAAATCTGAGAGTGGAAAAAAACCAAAACCTTTGCTAAGACATGTGCCAGGGAAAAACATCCCAACTAGAACACACCTCAGGGAAAATTTTGTGCGTCATTGATAGCAGCTCCACAGAAACACCCGCTTATTTGCAGTAGTGGCCAAAACAAAGACAATGTTCAGATGCCTAAGGAAAGGGATGGAGAATAACCTGCTCTGGATATGTGCTCAGTTTTTGTCACCCAGTCTCTAACAGATAAAGCAGATAGAAAGGGGATTTCCGAGACAGGCTCTGAGAATGGGGAAGACTACCATATGCAGATTGAAAAGTCTGGGACTGTTTAGTTTAGAGAAGAGACAAAGAACGGGACATATGAGGAGAACAAAATAAAAGAATGGAACTGATTACATTCAAATGGACAAGCAGAGAATAGTTCCCAAACATTAATAGCTATCTACAGATATCAGTCAAAAGGGCTAATCCCCCAAAGCTGAGGAAATTTATCAGCAAAACTGATTGGGGGGAAAATATTAGACAGGAAAATGGGAATGAAAATCGCGAGTTTGTTGGATAGCTAAAAAGTCACGATTCCGCAGTCAAGGAAGTGGAGAACTTTGGCTAAAAGCCTGGTTCAGTGGCAAAGTGAAGGTAGCAATTATGTGGGAAAAAGGTAATATATACATATGGAAAAAAAAATTCCTAGAGGGAGAAAGGAATTTTGTTAATGTTGCAGAAAACGTAGATGTGTTGCAAAAATAGTTTTTTTTCCGTATTTGGAAAGAAGCAGTATCAGGTACTCATGTCACATGAAGTGATGAAATAGTCTCCAGTCCATTAGCTGCCAAGGAGAATGTTAAACAGCATCTACAATAGAACTGTAGAGTTACGAACACCAGAGCTACAAACTGACCTATCCACCACACATCTCATTTGTCAGGAGTAGAGCCAAAAAAAATAAAAAAATAAAGGACCGTTCTCGGTTAAACGTAAAGTCTTAAAAAATGAAGGGAAAGTTTAAGAAAAAAGATGTGACAAGTTTAGGGAACAATGGAAAAGCTGGTATGGGATTAGTTCAGAAAAAAGTGTAGGAATATTATTAATGCCAGTCAACAACGTTGTTTATGGAAAACAGGTCTTGTCCAATCAAACTGATTTCATCCTTTAATGAGAGGATACATTTGGTTGATCAAGGGTACTGCGCAGATGCAATAACCTTCAATTTCTCTGAGGCATTTGATTTAAAAAGGAAAAACATCTCCACATGACATTGGTGAAACCGACGGTATCCAGTTCCGGGCTCTACATTTCTAAAAGGCTGTTGAGAAATTGGAGAGGGTGCAGAGAAAAGCTTCAGAAATGATTGGAGGATGGAGAAAATGCCAGACAGTGAGAGGCTTAAAGGACATCAGATATTTAACTTATCAAAAAGACGATTAAGCGAAGACTTTCTTGGGGTGAGAAGCCATGGTGAAGCGGAGAAAGGCAAAGCAAGACCCAATGGCTGGAAGCTGAAGCCAGACAAATTCCAGTTGGAAATAAGGGCCAAATGTTTAGCACTGAGGGTGATTAACCTTTAGAACAAACTGCGAAGGGAAGTGGTGGATTCTCCAACTCCGCATGTCTTCAGACCCAGACTGGATGATTTCCTGGAAGATCTGCTTGAGGGCTTCTCTACACTTAAAATGCTACAGCAGTGCTTCCTTAGCATTTCAGTGTAGACACGACTTACACCGATGGTGGTAACTAGGTTGATGCTGTCTACACTGGGGTTAGGTTGATATAGCAACATCCTTCAGGGGTGTGTACTATTTTGCTGTTGCAAACAAAGCAAATGCAATTTTGGGATTGCATTAACAGAGACATAGAATGCAAGTCCCGGTAGGTGATACTACTGCTCTACTCAGTGCTGGTTAAGCCTCAGTTGAAGTACTGTGTCCAGTTTAGGTCACTAAGGTTTAGGAAGGATGTAGAGATACTGGAAAGGATCTAAAGGCAAGAGACAAAGGTGATCCAAGGGATGGAATTCAAGCCATATGAGCAAGCTGAAGGAACCAGGTATGTTTAGTTTGGAAAAGAGGAGATTGAGGGGACATGAGAACGAATGGATATAAACTGGCCGTCGGGAAGTTTAGGCTTGAAATTAGACGAAGGTTTCCAACCATCAGAGGGGTGAAGTTTTGGAACAGCCTTCCGAGGAAAACAGTGGGGGTGAAAGACCTCGCTGGCTTTAAGATTTAGCTTGATAAGTTTATGGAGGGGATGGTTTGATGGGATAAAGTGATTTTAGTCAATAGGTCAATAACGTGCCATCGCTGGTAATTAGTAACAATGGTCAATGATGGGATATTAAAAGTTACTACAGAGAACTTTTCCAGATAGTCTGGCTAGAGAATCTTGCCTGCATGCTCGGCGTTCAGGTGATGGCCATATTTGGGGTCGGGAAGGAATTTTCCTCCAGGGTAGATTGGCAGAGGCCCTGGGGTTTTTTCGCCTTCCTCCGCAGCATGGGGCAGGGGTCGCTTGCTGGAGGATTCTCAGCGATTTGAAGACTTTAAATCATGATTTGGGGACTTCAACAGCTGAGTCAAGGGAGAGAATTCTTCCAGGAGTGGGTGGGTCAGCTTTTGTGGCCTGCATCGTGCAGGAGGTCAGACTAGATGATCATAATGGTCCCTTCTGACCTTAGAGTCTATGAGTCTATGCCAGCGGTCTTCAGATCCTTGCAAGGCTGCCATAAAAAAGATGGGGAAAGTTGTTCTCTCTTGCCACAGAGGCAGGACAAGAGTCAATGGGTTCAAACTGCAGCATAGTAGATTCAGATGAAATCTCAGGAAAAACTCCCTAACTGTAAGATCAGGCGAACAATCGAACAGTCGCCTGGACAGGCTGGGGAGGCTCCTTTGCTGGAGGTTTCCCAAAGGATGCTGGATAGTCATGTGCCTGGGATGGTTTAGACATAACAAATCCTGCATCTCAGCAGGGGTTAGATTAGCTGACCCTTGTGGTGCCTTCTCACCCTGTGGCTCTATGATTCTATGATGTAAAATCCTAGTGTAGACCAGGCCTTAGTCACACGCAAGTCTTTGGGCTCAATACATGGGGTAACTGGGTGAAATTTAGTGGCCTCTGTTATACAGAAGGTCAGACTGGATGATCTAATGGTCCCTTCTGACCACAAACCCTATGAATCTATGAATAAAGAAAGTATCAGGGGGTAGCCGTGTTAGTCTGTATCCACAAAAACAACAAGGAGTCTGGTGGCACCTTAAAGACTAACAGATTTATTTGGGCATAAGCTGTCGTGGGTAAAAAACCTCACTTCTTCAGATGCAATTTTGTGAATAAAGAAAGTAGATCTGGCATTTATATTTACTGTGTCTCACAACACACACACAAGGGAACATTCATTTACATTGAAAGTCTGAACAGATAACACTGATGAAAGAAAGTTTTTACATAATCCATAGTTGACCTGTGGAACTACTTGCCACAGACATTATTGGAGCAAAGAGTTTAGATGAATGGGATTTGCAAATGGATTGGTCATTGTAGGCAGTGCTGGTGGCACCATGGTTAGTTAAGTCTGATACCTTCAATTAATGGAGATATCCCATCTCCTAGAACTGGAAGGGACCTTGAAAGGTCATCGAGTCCAGCCCCCTGCCTTCACTAGCAGGACCAAGTATTGATTTTGCCCCAGATCCCTAAGTGGCCCCCTCAAGGATTGAACTCACAACCCTGGGTTTAGCAGGCCAATGCTCAAACCACTGAGCTATCCCTCCCCCCGGGATATATTAGGAGACATAATTTTCAGTTACTTATAAGTTTGCCAATCTTTAAGCATTTGGACACTGGGTGTCTGCTTCCAGCTGAGTTGTTTTTTGAAAGTTTCAGGCATAACAGTTCAGCGGACTTCCCAAATGAAGCTAGGAGAGAAAATGTCTTGCCCATGTTGAAAAATTCTTATAGCTGTTCAAGTGAGGAGCCCTAGCACTTCCATGCTTTCCAGAAGTTAAAAGTCAGGTAACAGCCCCACCCATTAAGAGCCAGAACCCTGAGATGCAAGAGGAGGAGGTGACAGTGTCTGTGAATTAACACACAGTTGGCTCCTGAGATCTTTACTCAGTTCTTACTCCAAAGGGGTTTTGCCTCAGTGGGGCCTGAGCAATGTACGGGCCTTGTACTGTACATCTACTGACACCTTTCATACTGAAAGATCCACTGTGCCACTGAAATGCAGCCACCTTGGGGCTGGAGGCCATCAGCTGGGGAGGCACATCAAAGAGGGACATTTTGGCCCATGATACTGGAGCAAACTCAGCCCCTGTGGCAAGGCCCCTGGGATGTTTAAGGCTGCACAGAATGAAAAGGACCCCAGACCTATTCTCTGTCCCATCATGTCCACGTTACACTGGGTTTGTCGAGCAGGTGAGCTCCTCAGCAAGAGATGGGTACCTGTGAATCCTGAGATGGAAGTGTCTTCCCTAGGAATCCTCCTCAGGCAGCCGTGTCCCACACCTCTCTCACCCCAGCATCTGCAGCAGCATCCCACGCCGAGAGCTGATACAGGGGTTTGTGCTGTTTATAATATAGCTGTGTGCAGTCCCAGTGGGGTTCACTCAGTTTCTAGGGAAGAAGGAACATCTGGATATAAACAGGCTGGAGACCGGAGACACTCTAGCCAATGTCTCTCTTTCCATGTCTGTGCTTTTGTGCTCTTTATCCAGCTTTAGGAGTAAACAGCAATTAAAGGACCTTCCCAAAGGGACATGAGAAATCTTGTGCTCTCCGCGGAGTCAGAGAGGAATTGGCTGCTCTGTGCATTTGTGTTTTTTAAAAATTATAGTTGATTAGTAAGAAAACCAGGGATAATGCCTAGATCTCCCCGGGTCTGATACCCTGCAAATACCCAGGATAGCTGGCTAGATTGTAGACAGACAGATCTGGAGATTGACGACTGATGGGAGACACAAGCACTCTCTGCAGGCACATGGGGCTGTTGCTAAGGGGTCAGAGATCAGTAATTCTCATCTGTAACTATGTCCATACTGGGCAGCACCTTTCACTGAAGGATGTTCAAACACCTAGCAAAGGAAAGTCACTATGAACATATCCCCATTATGCAGATAGTAAACTGAGGCATGGGGAGAGGTGAAGTGGCCAACGTCTCACAGAGATTGAGTGGCAGGATGACAGACAGAACCCAGGAGTCCTGACTTCCCTGCCATAACCACAGTATCTCCATCACACCAACAGGGAAATGGACTCCAGCTCTTTCAGGGACTGTTCGTTGGGTGGGATGCAGAGGAAAGACTGGAAGAGGGAGCCTGAGCCTTGGTCATCCTCTGAAGGTGAATCTGAGATTTTCAGAAATAGCTGGAAGTTGTGAGCTCCCTGCTCCTGTGAGGTGTGAACTCCAGGACTCCACTTCCGCTCCCACTAAGAAACCTGCCAACGCATCACAGTCACTGGGGTCGCTTCAGGGGAACAGACTCAGTAAAACCGATACCAACAGAACATTCCTATGGACAGAGGGCAGCCGGGGGCCTTTCCTGGGGACAGAAGTCTCCCCTGCCCCCCAAAGCTACTGTGGAATAAGGGGAGGCCTGTATGCAGGATAGAGGCTGGATTAGTGTTTGCATTGGGTTTGTTCTCTCCCTCTCGGTTCATTTCCTCCCAGTCTCTCCCCGGTGGAGTTGAAATCGAATGTTCCAGGCTGAGTCAGACTTGCCAGGTCTGACCCATCTAGAGGGCACTTGGATTCCCATAGCTGAACTCTCTGTGTGCTCATCTGGCTCATCGGGGTATTTCTCCAGTTTGGAGCACCTGGGGTTTTAGGCCCAGGAATGAGACTAGACAAATTGTCTGTCTGAGCTCAACAGGGGCGCCGTGTCCACGTGTATTCAAGTTACTAACACACTGTAGCTGGCAAGCCTGGTTTGACCTTCATCTGTAGCTAAAGGCAAAGGGGGTCTAGGCCCTGATTTGTCTGGATTGTTGTGTGTATAATTTATTATTATTATCTGAATTGTGGAAGCCTCCAGAGGCCCCGCTCCAGTTCAGGGCCCTTTGCGCTGGGCCCTTCGCAAACACAGAAGGAGAAACAGCCCCTGCCCCAAGGAGCTTAGAAATCAAATTCAGACAAGACACAGCTACTGTGTGTAACAAACCAGAAAGGGGGCAGGCGGGGAGATGGGGGAGTAGCAGTACTAAGAATGGGTGGTTACACAGGCTGCAGGGTGGGTGTGAGACAGCGGAAATGCACAGCCCTGCCCTGGCTGTCGGAAGTGTGTCCTGGGCCGTTAAGACCAGAGCACAGGTTGGGAACTAGATTGGGGCTAGTGAGAATGGGCCATTGAGTGATGGCTGCACCAGACACACAGCTGGGAGCGGGTGGCTCTCCATTAGCTTTTGTAACTCTGCTTTAGTTCTAATCACGCGTCTCTCCTTCGAGTGCAGACTGAGCCTCCTTCTCGTGAATTCCCAGGAGAAACCCTGGTACCAGAGAGGAGACCAGATGATAAGACAGAGGTAACAGCAGGGCCGGTGCAAGCACTAGGCAAACTAGGCCACTGCCTAGGGCACCGAGATTTGGGGGGCGCCAAAAAGCAGTGCCTAAAATAGGACCAGATAGCAATCAAGACGCAGGATGCAGATCGCAGACTGTAGGGAGGACGTAGATAAGAACAACGCTCCCAATGAATTGCTTCTCTTCCCCTCCCCAGCCCAACCCGATCCTCCCAGTGACCGACCCCGGTCTGCTTCCCTTGCACTCCCCAACCAAACCAGAATCCCCACTGACCAAACCCGGGCTGCTTCCCTTCCCCACCTAACCCGATATCCCACTGACTCAACCCGGTCTGCTTCTCTTCCGCTCCCCAGACCAACCCAATCCCCCACTGACCGAACGCAGTCTGCTTCCTTCTCCTCCCAGCCAAACTCGAACTGTCACTGACTGAACCCAGTCTGCTTCCCTTCCTCACCAAACCCGAACCCCCACTGACCAAACCCAGTCTGCAGACTGCTCCCCTTGCACTCCCCAGCCAAACCCGAACCCCCACTGACCGAACCCAGTCTGCTCCCTTTCCCCACCAAACCCGATACCCCACTGACTCAACCCGGTCTGCTTCCCTTCCCCTCCCCAGCCAAACCCAGTCCCCCACTGACTGAATCCGGTCTGCTTCCCTTCCCCATGGAAAAATAAATTCTAAATTATAATGTGTTACTCTGTGACAGTGTATTGTGTATAATGTTTGTGATTTATTTTAAGATCCCTGCTATGTTGTGCAAAGGGAAAACAATAACAAGGTCAGCACTGTCAGGTTATTCATTTATTTTCATTAAATATGTAGACTAAATAATTAGATTAATAAATTTTCAAGCCGAACGTGTATTAATTCTAATGAACAATGCCACATTATGCAGTATTCATTTTTGAAAGTTTTTAATAAGCGATGCTGGGGGGGTGTGGGGGGACACAAGTTGGAAGTTTCGCCTAGGGCGCAAAATATCCTTGCACCAGCCCTGGGTAACAGGGCTGTGGTGAACAGTGAAGGAGCCATCCTGGAGATGGAACAACTGAAAGCCCCCAAGGAGTTGAAACTCTCAGGTAATGAGAGTTGGGAATTGGTCCTGCTTTGAGCCGGGGGTTGGACTAGATGACCTCCTGAGGTCCCTTCCAACCCTGAGATTCTATGATTCTATGATTCTGTAACGCAGCAGACTCCGGGAAGAGATTCAGGCAGAGTTTTGAGATATATCTGTGCAAGCTGCTGGGATTGGTGAGAAAGACCAGCAGAAAACTGCAGTTTTCTTACCCAGTGCAGGACTTGAGGCCGTGGACGTCTTTACTGTAATGCAACTCAGGCTTTGTCTGCACTGACACTTTTGTCCGGAAAACTTATGTCGATTACGGGTGTGACAAAAACACCCCCTCCTAACCGGTGTTGACCGCGTTCTGTCAGCGGGAGACCAATTAAAAATAATAAAAATAAGGAGAAACTGGGAAAGGTGGAAGGAAAAGCTGTCACCCCGCTCTGTGGCACGGGGGACCCCAAACAGCCGTGGCTGGAATGTCAGGGCAGTTCACAGTCTGTCCCTCACCTGTCCCAGGCCCTGCCCAGGGTCTGACTGTGCTGCAGGCTCTGCGTGGCTGGGCCCTTCTTCCCAGCATTGCCCCCCTCCCGATCTCCATTGGGTTTATGATCCATCTCCAAGTTTGGCCTGCCAGGGCTCTTGGCCTGGGTGCGTCTCCCTTTCCCAGTTGCTGATTGCACCCAACTCCGGACTGCTCCAGCCCCAGCCCCAGCTCCATCTCCATCTCCCTGGGCTGCTTCTCTGCCTTTGGCAGTGGCTCTGCTCTCTGCTCAGCTCGGGACCCTGCTCTCCCTTGCAGCCCTGCTCCGGCCCAGGCAACCCCAGCCTTCTGACTCCCTCATTGGCCTGCCTGCCCTGTCAATCAGGCTGCCCTGTACTGTTGGCCTCTCCCCATTCCTGCTGGGGGCTGTCAGTCTCACGGTTCTGGATTCTCGTCAACCCTCCCCCTTCCTTTTGGTACTCGGAGCGGGCCAACCAAAAATCCTCACTAAGTTTTAGTTAGCGGCCGACAGTCCCCTCACACAGCTAATGAGCCCAACCTGCAAACTGTGGACAGTTACAGAAGCCTTCAGTGCCTCAGGCCGGCGGGGTCGGAGCAGGAGATGGCCCATCCCAGTCTCCAGTCACACACTGGAGTTCAGCGCATAATCAGTGCACCAGGAATTATAGATACAAAGCTCCACAAACACAACGGTTTGGTTCATGCACTGAAGGACACTGGGAGTGTTATAGAGAGAGACTTAGGGGTGCACAATGAATCACAGGCAGTCAAGTTCATTTCCTATCCGTGGCATTGAGTAGCAAGCATCATTGAGCTTTGAATTTCCTGTGTTCCTTTCAACCTGCCCACAATCAAAATGTGGCACCCAGGGTGTGACAAGGACACAGAATGAGTCCCACACAAATATTATCCTTGCAGGGGACTCTAGATAGATTTGTAGATTATATGACCAGGAGGGACCATTGTGATCATCTGCTCTGACCTCCTGCATTGCACAGGTCGTAGTACAGCCCTGGATCAATTCCTGTTTGAACTAGAGCAGATCTTTGAGAAAAACATCCCATGTTGACTGAAATGTGGCCAGTGACGGAGACACACCACGATCCTTGCTTGTCTCTAGTCTCAATTTGTCTACCTTCAACGTCCAGCCACCAACTCTTGTTTGATGTTTGCCTGCTAGCTTTACGAGCCCCCTATTATCAAGTTTCTGTTTCCCATTATAAATGTTGATAGAATGCAATCATGGTACTCCATAACCTTCTCCTCGTTAAGAGATTGAGCTCATTGAGTACCTGGGGCAGCCTTGCACTGGCCCCCTGAGAAAGTTCTGTCTCCTGCACAGGTGAGCTTTACCCCCGCTGTCGAGAGCCCCATTGTGCCAGAGAAGTGCAGTTGCTGGAACTGTAGGGTCTGTGAGTCCCCAGGCCTTTGGGTACCTTGAATATAAGGACAACGACCTTGAACTTGACGTGATGTTCTCTGGAAAGCCACTGTAGAGCACAGAGGACAGGTCTGATGTGCTTACAGTAACCTGTGTTGCTGAAGAGACTCTCTGCAGCCTTCAGTACTAGTTGGAGTTTCATAAGCAGTGAAGGCGTCATGCCCAGCTATACTGCATTGCTACAGTCCAGACAGGAGTGACTAAAGTCTATATAACTGAGGCCAGGACATCGTCCCCCAGGGTGGGACAGAGTCTCCTAGTTAACCGGAGATGGTAGAAAGCACTACTCACAGATGCTACCATGAGAGGGCTCAGCATCAGCAAGGCATCCAAGACCCTCCTAGACTACAGAGTGAATTGCCCTATTGTGGGTGTGACCCTTCAGTCAAAGGACTCTGCACCGTAGCTTCCAACTATTCAAAATGCTTTGCTCTGCCCACCAGTATCAATTCTCTCTTCCTTGGTGTAACACGGCGGTTACTCACTGCCGCAGCGCCTCCTGCTGGTCAGTCCGGGAATTAGCTCAGTCCAGCCTCGGAGCACTTCCTGCTGTCTCTCCCAGGCAGCTAGGTCTTTCTCATTCCAGGGCTGGAGTGAGACTCACACGGCTCCTTACTCACAGCTGTGGCCAGTTATCCAGCCAGCCTCCCTCAGCTGCTCTCATTGCAGATTTTTTGACCTAGTACCACATGACATTCAGATTAACAAACTAGCACTAGACAGTATCTGGATTCCAGTACCAGGTGACATGATTACATGTCACTGTAAGATCTCATTTTCCATTATTTTAGAGCTGGCCTGCTCGTACCCAGGAAGGTTTGCCAGTAAAGAGAGCCATTCACAACCAATTGTCCTAGTTAATGGGAACCATCAAGATTCGAAACCACCATTAATGGCCCACACTTTGCGTAGTTACAATAGGACTTCAGAGCAATACTTCATATTTCTAGCTTCAGATACGAGAATGATACATTCATACAAATAGGATGAACACATTCAGTAGATTATAAGCTTTGTAATGATATATTACAAGAGACCTTTTGCATAAAGCATATTCCAGTTACATTATATTTACACTCACAAACATATTTCCATAAACATATGGAATGCAACATCACATGGAGTTCTTCTCTTCAAGAATTCACTGTGGCTCTGCAGGGGTTTTGAATCTTTTTTGACTGCCACTGCACACTGAGTGGATGTTTTCAGAGATCTATCCACAATGACTCCAAGATCTCTTTCTTGAGTGGTAACAGCTAATTTAGACTCCATGATTTCATATGTATAGTTGGGATTGTTTTCCAGTGTGCATTAATTTGTCCTCACCATCCTGGAATATAATTTGGGATTTGGTCAGAGCCCTCCAGGGTGTCTAGGGACCATCTCCTGCAATTCATGGCTTCTCTTCCAGCTTGAGTCTGTCTCTCTGCTGCAGCCATGGCCCTGCAACCACAGAGCCCCCTCTGCCGCCCTTGTGCCTCTATCCTGGCAGAGCTTCTTCTGACTCATCCAGTCTCTGTGTTTTTAAAGGGATGGACCAACTCCTCCTCTCTCTGTTCTCTCTTCTGGCAGGTTACATTCCTTCCATGCCCACCAATCCACAGAGAAGCTGGAGAAAACTGAGGGGTTTACCTAGAATGCATTTACTCCCTTCTTCTGTACAGGCGAGATCTCGTTAGGGCTGATAGTCATTAATGAAAAACCTATTTATAGACAAATGCCTCTGTCCCAGCCTCCTGCCCCTTACTACAAGGAGCATGAGCGAAGAGCTCAGGAAAAGCCCAAAGATATAAGGCTACAGACAGTTCATACAATCTAATGTCAGTTAATAGGGTTAAAACATCTGCTCAATGTGCAGTGACAATCAGACAAATGAACAGAATGTTGGGAATCATAAGGAAAGGGATAGATAATAAGACAGAAAATATCATATTACCTCTATATAAATCCACGGTATGCCCACATTGTGAATACTGCATGCAGATTTGGTCACCCGATCTCAAAAAAGGTATACTGGAATTGGAAAAGGTACAGAGAAGGGCAACAGAAAGGATTAGGGGTATGGAACAGCTTTATATGAGCAGAGATTAGTAAGACTGGGACTTTTCATCTTGGAAAAGAGACACCTAAGGGTGTGTAAAAAGAACAGGAGTACTTGTGGCACCTTAGAGACTAACAAATTTATTAGAGCATAAGCTTTTGTGGACTACAGCCCACTTCTTCGGATGCTAAGGGTGTGTGTGATGATGATGCTGCCTATGGGAGCCAGCTGAGGTCACTCAATCAGGGTAAATCATAGACTATCAGGGTTGGACGGGACCTCAGGAGATCATCTAGTCCAACCCCAGCTCAAAGCAGGATCAATCCCCAACTATTCCCCCCCCCCGATCCCTAAATGGCCCTCTCAAGGATTGAGCTCACAATACTAAGTTTAGCAGGCCAATGCTCAAACCACTGAGCTATCTCTCCCCCGCTGCAAACATAATGGGGCAAACAAACCCCAAATGCTGGTGGATATTCCAGTACTTAGATTTACCAAACCAGCACAAAACAGCTTCTATAGTACCTCACTGGTTGCTTAGAAGTCCAACCAACGCAGTTTCCTTAAAATGCCCAGCCTCAGGCCTCCATCCAGACACACCTGTCAGACATATGATGATAAATTCTGAAAATCTTATCTCATCATATAAAAGAAAAGGTTCTCCTGATGCCAAAGGACCAAGCCCCAGACCCAGGTCCAATGATAACTTAGATCTTACTCAAAATACATGCTTATAGCCATTTCTTGTTAACTAAACTAAAATTTATTAAAAAAGAAAAGAGAGAGAGTGTTGGTTAAAAGATCAATATACAGACAGACTTGAATTCAATTCTTGAGGTTCAGATATATAGCAGAGATGAGCTTGTAGTTGCCAAAAGTCCTTTTAGAAAGAGTTCATAGGTTATAGATCAATGTCCATGTTCAGGGTGACTCCAGTCAGTGACTGGGATCTGAATCCTTGTGGCTTAAGGTTTCCCCCTCTTGAAACCCAAAGCAGATCTGAGATGAAGAAGGATCATGTCCCAGGGTTTTTATACATTTCCTGCAGCCTTTTGGCCTGAGAAAACAATAGGCTTAACTCTCCTTCTCCCAAACATCATGGCAATTAGCACCGGGTAATTTACCCATTAAACAAGTTACCACAACCTTCAAAGAGACATATAGACAATAATACTATTTCACTCAAGTATCTTTCTAAATGTTAATACTCCTTTTTTTGATCTTAGAATCAAAGCTATATGTAAGGGGACTGTTGCCCCCGTACTAACACTCAGTGGGGTGTTTTGGTGGCTAGCTCCCAGCACTAAAAGGGGAAATCAGGAGCCTGAGACTGACAGTCCCCAGGAACAATGGGGAGAGGCCAATGCTCCAGGTCAGCCTGATTGACAGGGTGGGCAGCTAATCAGAGAGTCAGGAGGCTGGGGGGGTCCCGTCCTTCGTGTGAACTGGAATGGCCTGGGTCAGACTGAGTGGGGCCGAGCTAAGGAGAGAGCAGGGGCCCGAGCTAAGCTGCTGGGAGCAGAGCTGCAGCCCCAAAGCCAGAGCACGGCCCAGAGAGAACAGAGCTGCAGCCACCAGAGCCAAAGAGGCCAGAGAAGCAGCCCAGGGAGCTGGAGGCAGAGCAGCAGCAGCAGCAGCCGGGTTGAGGCCGAGTGGAGCTGGAGCTGGAGCTGGGGCTGGAGCCGTCAGGAGCCAGGTGTGGGGAGCAGCTGGGGACAGCGGGGGAGGGGGACCCTGGGCAGTGGGCCCAGCACAGGGAGATGCCTCAGCCAAGAGGCTCTGCAGGCCAGACTTGGAGGGGGATCATAACCCCGACCGGGCGGGGGCGACGCTGGGAAGAAGGGTCCTGCCACCTAGAGCCTGAGAGCGTGTGGCCACCGCCCGAGCAAGTGTCCGACCTGCAGCGTCTCTGCAGCACGGCCAGGGCCTGAGAAGGAGCCTGGGACCTACAAGGAACAGACTGAACTGCCCTGACGTTCCAGACACTGGTTGTGATGTTCCCGGCCACAGTGCAGGGTGATGTGTTTTCCTTTAACCTTTCCCATTTTTCCTTATTCTTTTTTAAAATTAATTGTTAATTAAACAACTTTTATTTGCTTTAAATTGTATGAAATGATCAGTGGGTCAAGGAGGTGCCCAGTGCAAACAGAGTACCCCGGAGTGGGGACACCCTAGCCCCTCTCCTGGGTGACCACAGCAGGGTTGGGGGTCGAGCCCCCCAGGAATCCTGGGCCCAGCCTTGTCGGGGTTACGAGGACTCTGCCAGACAGGAGAATGGAAGAGGAGAACTCAAGGGCAGGGAGGCCTCTGGGTAAAGGAAGTGGGAGCGAGGACTCAGATCCTTTAGCTAGCCCACTTCACCGGGGTAGTGCAGAAGCCAGGAAAGTTCCCCACAATAGCGGGACCATTCCCCCGCTTACATATAGCAATAGACAAGACTTGTTTGCTTACATCACAAGACCTGAGCAAACACCTCCCTTTCTACCTCTAACAATGCCGGCTGAATCTCAAAGCTCTGTTCATTTACAGATCTTCCTAACCAGTCTCTGAAGTTCAGCCATGGGTCAGGTCAGCCTGTGAAGTAATTTATTCTTTCTAGCCCAGTCACCTTTTAATGAGATATTATATTACACTCATAACATCACAGGGGGATATGACAGAGGTCTATAAAATCATGACTGGTGTGGAGAAAGAAAAGAAGGAAGTGTTATTTACTCTTTCTCATAACAAAAACTAAGGGTCACCCAATAGAATTAGTCAGCAGCAGATTTAAAACAAACAAAAGGAAATATTTCTTCATAGTCAACCTGTGGAAACTCTTTGCCAGGGGAAGTTGTGAGGGCCATAACTATAACATGGTTCCAATAAGAACTAGATACATTCATGCAGAATAGGTCAATCAATAGCTATTATCCAGGATGGGCAGGGATGGTGTCTCTAACCTCTGTTTTCCAGATGCTGGGAATGGGCGTCAGGGGATGAATCCCTTGATGATTACCTGTTCTGTTCGTTCAGTCTGGGGCACCTGGCATTGGCCACGGTCGGAAGACCGGATACTGGGCTAGATGCACCATTGGTCTGACCCAGTATGGCCATTCTGATGTTTTTATAGAGACCCTAGATGTATCTCCACCCTCTGCGCTGTAACGCACTAGATTGCACTCCCCTCCCAGAGCTGAGCTAGAACCCAGGAGTCTTCATGAGGTCTCTCTCTCCGCAGAATTAGTAACAAAGTAAGAATATACATTAATATGTTAATCCTAACCGGTGTCCCTTAAGTGACTTGGCACAAGATGTCAGAACATGTTAGTATTAGAGCTGAGTGGATCTAATATTTATTTTATTTTCTTTCTTTTATATCAGAATTAGATACAGTGCTCCTGTCAGCTAATTGCTAAGTTATCTGCCAAAAAACTAGAGATTTCAAGACCCTAGGTAGCCCTTGGAATCACAGCTGAAGTTGCCACCCCCACCAAAATCTGAAATGGCTTCCTTGTAACCGGGGTGAGGGAGGGAGCTGGAAATGATCCAGCAAGTGACTGGGGGAGGGGAATAAAGGAGCAAGCGACAGGGTGGGGCCTTGGGGGCGAAGATGTAAAGCAGGGGCAGAGCCTTGGCAGAAGAGGTGGGGCAAGAGGTGGGGTTTTGGGGGTCCAGATACAAACAATGAGAGATGTGGCAACCCACTAAATTGTCCATAGACCTATTCCCAGTTTGTCATGCTGACACAGCACACTAAGGTCAGGAAAGGGTTTAATGTCTTTTTGACTATCCGGTAAGTGATTCAGGGATGACGGCCCAGCACCATGTCACCAGCCAGCTCTGCACGGAGCTCGGTCTGAGAGCCAGAGCACCAGGAGAAAATGTTAGGTCCCTTTATAAGTAAGTAAGTGGAGCAGCCTGTCCCAGATCTGTTTGGTTCTCACCCCATAGATGATGGGGTGCAGCATGGGGGGCACGAGCAAGTACACGTTGGCCATGATAATGTGGAAATGTATGGCCACATTGTGGCCAAACCGGTGCGTGACGAAGGAGAAGAGAGCTGGGATGTAAGAGGCTAAAATGACAAAGAGGTGGGAGCCGCAGGTCCGAAAAGTCTTGAGCTGGGCATCCTTTGTGGGGAGGCTGAAGATGGCTCTGAGGATCTGGATATAGGACACGGCGATAAAAAACACATCCAAACCCGTCACCATTAATGCCACAAAGAGGCCGTAGTAACTACTGACGCGGATGTCAGCACAGGCCAGCTTCACCACGGCCATTTGCTCACAGTATGAGTGGGGGATAATTATGGTTCTACAATATGGCCACCGACTTGCCAGGAAGGGATAGGGCAGTACAAGCACGCCACCACGCAGCACCACGGACAGGCCAATTTTGGCAACTACGGGGTTTGTCAGGATGGTGGAATGTCTCAGGGGATCGCAGATGGCCACATAGCGATCAAAAGCCATGGCCACAAAGATCCCAGACTCTATCACTGAGAAGCAGGGAATGAAATACATCTGGGTGAGGCAGGCACTGAAATTGATCTCCGTGGAATTGAACCAGAAGATGCTCAGAGTTTTGGGCAGGGTGGATGTAGACAGGACCAGGTCACTGAAGGCCAGCATGCAGAGGAAATAGTACATGGGCCCATGGAGGCTCGGCTCCCTCTTCACAATGAACAGGATGGTGAAGTTCCCCAAGATGGCTATGATGTACATGGTGCAGAAGGGGATGGAGATCCAGACATGGGCCGCCTCCAGGCCAGGAATACCCAGCAGGATGAAGGTGGAGGGGTTGGTGAAGTTGGTTCTGTTGGAATCAGACATGGAGTAGGGGAGAAGGTGTCCAACTCTAAGGCAGAACGGTGTCTCCTGCATGTACCGTACTTTCCACTGACTTCCTGTATGTGCCCAGGCTCTAGGGTGATGGTTGCAGTACAAATGCCTGGATGGAGAGACAATGTTAATATGAGACACTACATACACTACTGGAAGCTGTTCTCATGGGTGAAGCAGATTGGTTGCTCTTCACACACTGAACAATGACATTTTCATTATTCAGAGAAATTACTTATTAACAACTGGCCCTACTAATGCCAATTCCATATTTGATTGTGCTCCATGCATCAATAATTCTACATGTTGTGATGTGGGACACCTTAAGAGGCACCAGCAGGAAACACGAATGTGGATACTGGTTATCCCTCATTGTTCCTTAATGCAATGAAAGTCAGGCTATAGAGTCCATGCTGTAGGGAGTTCCCCATTCACCCGGTTGCTCAAAATCTGAGATTGTAAAAACCCAAACCTTTGGCAAGACATGTGCCAGGGAGAAACGTCCCAACTAGAACACACCTCAGGGAAAAGACCTGGGTGTCAATGATAGCAAGTCAACAAAACACATACTCATTTGCAGTAGTGGCCAAATCAAAGACAATGTTTGGATACCTAGGAAATGGGATGGAGAATAACCTGCTCTGGATATGTATTCAGTTTTGGTCATCCAGTCTCTATAAAGGATACAGCATTATAAATAGGATTTCTGAGACAAGCTCTGAGAATGGGGAGGGCTGCCATATATGGACAAACTGATAAGTCCGGGACTGTTTAGTTTAGAGAAGACACAAAGAAGGAGGCACATAATAGAGGAGAGGAATATAAAGAATAGAACTGATTACATTCAATTGGACAAACAGAGAACAGTTCACAACCCATAATATCTATAGATACTTAGTGCTTCAAAAGGGCTAATTCCCCAAAGCAGAAGAAAATTACCAAGAAAACTGATTGGGAGGAAAATATTAGACATAAATATGGGACTGATACTTGGGAGTTCTTTAAGAAGAGTTTATTGGATAGCTTAAAAGTCACGATTCCACACTCAAGGAAGTGGAGAACTTTGGCTAAAAACCTGATTCAGTGGCAAAGTTAAGGCAGGAATTATGTGGGTAAAAGCAATCTATACAAATTGGAAGTTATGAAAATTGATAAGGGATGTTAAAGGGATGTTAAAATGGAAAACTCCATGCTTGGAGGGACTAAGGATAACAAAAAGGAGGTTATTAAGTATATTAAGAAGGAAAGAAATCCTAGAAAAGGTTTAGGGCAATTACTAGAGGGAGAAAGGAAACTTCTTTGGCTCTCAAATCAGAAAACATGGATGTGTTGAAGAAATAGTTTTGTTCTGCATTTGGAAAGAAGCAGTATGAGGTACTCATATCACATGAAGTGATGAAATACTGCCCAGTCCATTAGCTGCCAAGGAGGATGTTAAACAGCATCAACAGTAGAACCTTAGTGTTACAAACACCAGAGTAACGAACTGACCAATCAACCACACATCCTCGTCGGAAGTGGAAGTACACAATCTGTCAGCAGCAGAGCCAAAAAAAAAAAAAAAAAGGCAAATACAGGAGAGTTCTGTGTTAAATGGGAAATGTAAAAATAAAAGATTTCTCAAGTTTAGGAAACAATGGAAAAGCTGGTATGGGATTAGTTTAAAAAAAGTCTAAGAATATACTTAATGCCAGTAAAAACATGGTTTATGGAAAACAGGTCTTGTCAAATCAAACTGATTTCATCCTTTAAAGAAAGTGCACATTTGATTGGTCAACGGTACTTTGCAGATGCAAGAAACTTCAATTTCTCAGAGACATTGTATTCAGTAGGGGAAAACATTCAGATAAAAAATGAACAGTCTACAATATCATTAGAGCACATGTAAAGTGGATTAAAAACTGGCTAACTGACAGATCTCAGATATCAGTTGTCAAGGGGGTGAATGGGGGTGTTTCTAGTGGGATTCTGAAGGCATCAGTTCTTGTCCCGATGTTATTCAATATTTTCATCAATGATGTGGAAGGAAATAGAAAATCACCGGTTACAATGATGAATCCATGGCAGGCACATTGATTGATCGGGAGCATAGGCCCCTACAAACAAAACATTTTAATACAGTCACATGAAAAGTTATTGTCTCAGAAGAGGGAATGCAGGCCGGATCCACAGACTAGGGCACTGTATTATGGAACGCAGGTACCCTGAAAAGGCTTTAGGGGTCATTGTGGACAACCAACTCATTGTGAGCTCCCAGTGAGATGCTGTGGCCAAAAGGGCTGATGTGATCCTTGGATGCATAAACAGGGGAGTGGTGAGTTGGAGCAGGGGAAGGATTTTGCCTCTGCACATGGCATTGGTGAAACCGACTGCGACCAGTTCTGTAGTCCATATTTCAAAAAGGCTGTTGAAAAATTGAAGAGGGTGCAGAAAAAAGCCACAAAAATTATTTGAGGCTGGAGAAAATGTCAGACAGTGAGAAACTTGAGGGCATCAGATATTTAACTTATTTAAAAAATAATCAAGCAGAGACTTTCATGAGGTGAAAACCATTGGCAAAGCAGAGAAAGGCAGAGCAAGACCCAATGGCTGGAAGCTGAAGCCAGAGAAATGCCACCTGGAAATAAGGGCCAAATGTTTAGTCCTGAGGGCGATTAACCTTTAGAACAAACTGCGAAGGGAAGTGGTGGATTCTCCAACTCCCCCTGTCGGCAGATGCAGACTGGATGCTTTCCTGGAAGATCTGCTTGAGGGCTTTTCTACACTCAAAACTCTACAGCAGCACTGCCATAGCGCTTCAGTGTAGACACTATTTACACCGATAACAGGGTTCTCTGATCGACGTAGGTAGCTCACCTCCCCAAGAGGTGGTAACTAGGTCAATGGAAGAATTCTTCCATAGACCTCATGCTGTCTACACATGGGTCAGGTTGATACACCGACAACTTTCAGGAATGTGGATTTTTTTGCTATTGCACAGGAAGAAAATGCAGTTGTGGGTTGCATTAACAAAGACAGAGCTTGCAAGTCTCCGGAGGTGACAGTATTCCTCTACTCAGCGCTGGTTAGGCCTCAGCTGGAGCATTGTGACCAGTTTGGGTCACCAGTGTATAGGAAGGATGTAGAGGAACTGGAAAGGATCCAGAGTTGAGAGACAAGGATGATCCAAGGGATGGAGCACAAACCATCCGAGTAAAGGCTGAAGGAACTGAATATGTCTGGAAAAAACAAGATTGAATGGGGACATGACCGCGGTCTTCAGCTACTTGAAAGGCTGCCATAAAAAGATGGAGAAAAGTTGTTCTGTCACCACAGTGGGTGAGACAAGAGTCAATGGGTTCAAATGACAGCAGAGCAAATTTTGGTTTGGGGGACTGTGTGCTGACCATGTTTGTGCTGAGTCTAGTGGCCTGCTAGGCAAAGCTGAGCGCTGAGAGCTTCTTAACAAGGCTGTGATCCCTAAGCCTTTTAGCACCATCAACCCTTAACCAGGGGGCGGGGCTACTCAGGGAGACCAGGGCTTTAAAAGCCGGTTCCTAAGCGACCAGAAAAGCTAGCAAACAGCAGCGGCTAACGGGGAGTTTGGTGAGGGAGTTTAGAACGGGAGTGTGAGCAGGGGCTAGAACTCAACATTCTTTAAACTTAAAAGCCAAAACCACCCCCTTGATATAAACCAAACAACAACAAAGGAACCAGCTGCAACAGTAAAAAGAGAATTCAGGCAGAAGTCCAGCAACTGAGTGGGGGCTACCCAGTTTATTGCACCCAAGGCAGCATGTATGATCACCTGCCCTATGGGCGGGTGGCGTATGTGTGCATTCGGTGCAAGGAGCTCCTGGCCCTCAGAGACTGCGTACGGGCTTTGGAGACCAGAGTGGCTGAACTGGAGGAGCTAAGAGAGACAGAGAGGTACGTAGATGAGAACTCCAGGGTCTCAATGTGTGGATGACACGATGTTGTAGGGAGCAGGGGTTTAGATTTATTACAACCTGGGGAAACTTTTGGGAAAGGAGGAGCCTGCACAGGAAGGATGGGCTCCACCTAAACCAAAACAGAACCAGATTGCTGGCACTTAACATTAACAAGGTTGTAGAGCAGTTTTTAAACTAAGGGCTGGGGGAAAGCCGACAGGTGCGAAGGAGCAAGTGATTCAGACAGTGACATCGTTTAGGGGAGGATCTATTAATGGAGATTCTCTCTATCCTAGTGAGGACCAGAGGATGGAAGATGATAAAATACAGGCAGGGTCTGATCAGAAACAGTTAATAAAAAAGAGTCCCATTCAATTACATCGTGTAATGGCAGACAGCTAAAAGGAGACATGTTTTTAAAGTGCTTATATACCAATGCTAGAAGTCTAAATAATAATATCGGTGAGCTAGAGTGCCTCTTATTAAATGAGGATATTGATATAATAGGCATCACAGAAACTTGGTGTAATGAGGATAATAATAATAATACCAGGGTACAGAATATAGACAGAACAGGTTGTGCTGGTGGGGGAGTGGCGCTATATGTGAAAGAAAGCCTAGAGTCAAATGAAGTAAAAATCTTAAATGAATCAAACTGTACCATAGAATCTCTATGGGTAGTAATTCCATGCTCTAATAATAAGAATAAAGCAGTAGGGATATATTACCAACCACCTGACCAGGATGGTGATAGTGACTGTGAAATGCTCAGGGAGATTAGAGAGGCTATTAAAATAAAAAACTCAATAATAATGGGGGATTTCAACTATCCCCATATTGACTGGGTACATGTCACCTCAGGATGGGATGCAGAGATAACGTTTCTTGACACCTTAAATGACTAGTTCTTGGAGAAGCTGGTCCTGGAACCCACCAGAGGAGAGGCAATTCTTGATTTAATCCTTAGTGGAGCACAGGATCTGGTCCAAGAGGTGAATATAGCTGGACCACTTGGTAATAGTGACCATAATATAATTAAATTTAATATCCGTGTGGCAGGAAAAACACCACAGTAGCCCAACACTGTAGCATTTAATATAAGAAAGGGGAACTATGCAAAAATAAGCAGGTTAGTTAAACTGAAATTAAAAGGCACAGTTCCAAAAGTGAAATCCCTGCAAGCTGTGTGGAAACTTTTTAAAGACACCATAATAGAGGCTCAACTTAAATGTATCCCCAAATTAAAAAACATAATAAGAGAACCAAAAAAGAGCCACAGTGGCTAAAGAACAAAGTAAAAAAAAGCAGTGAGAGGCAAAAGGCATCCTTTAAACAGTGGAAGTTAAATCCTAGTGAGGAAAATAGAAAGGAGAATAAACACTGGCAAATGAAGTGTAAAAACACAATTAGGAAGGCCAAAAAGAATTTGAGGAACAGTTAGCCAAAGACTCAAAAGTAATACCAAAACCAAATTTAAGTACATCAGAAGCAGGAAGCCTGCTAAACAACCAATGGGGCCACTGGACAATCGAGGTGCTAAGAGAGCAATCAAGGACGGAGAAGCTAAATGAATTCTTCGCATCGGTCTTCACGACTGAGGATGTGAGGGAGATTCCCAAACTTGAGCCTTTCTTTTTATGTCACAAATCTGCAGAACTATCCCAGATAGAGATATCAGTAGAGGAGGTTTTGGAACAGATTGATATATTAAACAGCAATAAGTCACCAGGACCAGATGGTATTCAGCCAAGAGTTCTGAAGGAACTCAAATGTGAAATTGCAGAACTGCTAATTGTGGTTTGTAACCTATCATTTCAATCAGGTTCTGTACCAAATGACTGGAGGATAGCTAATGTGATGCCAATTTTTAAAAAGGGCTCCAGAAGTGATCCCGGCAATTACAGGCCAGTAAACCTGACTTCAGTACCGGGCAAACTGCTTGAAACTATAATAAAGAACAATATTGTCAGACATATAGATGAACATAATTTGTTGAGGAAGAGTCAACATGGTTTTAGTAAAGGGAAATCATGCCTCACCAATCTACTAGAACACTCTGAGGGGGTCAACAAGGATATGGACAGAGGGGATCCTTATGACATTTTGTCCAGTGATACTGGAGCAAATTCATCACCTGTAGTAAGGGCCCTAGGATGTTTAATGGCTGTGCAGAAGAGAAAGGAACCCAGACTAACTCTCTATCCCATCACGCCCATGTTGCACTGGGTTTGTTGAGCAGGTGAGCTGCTCAGCTAGAGATGGGTACCTGTGAATCCTGAGATGGAAGTGTCTTCCCTGGGAATCCCCCTCAGGTAGCCATGTCCCACACCTCTCTCACCCCAGCATCTGCAGCAACATCTGATGCAGAGAGCAAAACAGGGGCGTGCACCATTTATAATATAGCTCTGTGCAATCCCAATGGGGTTTGCTCAGCCTCTAGTGGAGAAGCTGCATCTGGATGTAAACATCCTGGAGACAGGCCTGTCTGCACTTCTGTGCTATTTATCCACCTTTAGGAGTAAACAGTAATTAAGGGACCTTCCCAAAGGGAGATGAGAACTCCTGGGCTCTGTGCTGAGTCAGAGAGGAATTGGCTGCTCTGTGTATTTGTGTATATTGAAAAATTATAGTCAATTAGGAAGAAAACTAGTGATAGTGCCTAGGTCTTCATAGGCCTATAAATGTCCAGGAGGGATGAGTAGGTAGTAGATAGACAGATCTGGGGATAGATGACTTAGGGGAGATACGTACACTTTCTGCAGCCATACTGGACTGTTGCTAAGGGATCAGAGATCAGTAATTCTCATCAGTAACGATCATCAGACTGTGCAGCACCTTTCATTGAAGGATCCTCAAAATACTTAGAAAATCTGAGGTTTTCAGAACTAGCTAGAGTTTGTGAGCTCCCCGCTTCTTTGAGGTGTGAACTCCGGAACTCCACTTTCGCTCCCACTCAGAATCCTGCCAACGCATCACAGTCACTGGGGTCGCTTCAGGGGAACAGAGTTTGTAAAACCAACACCAACAGGATGTTCCTGTGGATAGAGGGCAGCCGGGGGCCTCTCCTGGGGACAGAGGCCTTGCCCTGCCTCCCCCCAAAAGCTGCCTTGGAAGAAGGGGGTCCCTATATGCAGGACAGAGACTGGTTCAATGTTTGCATTGGATTTGGTCTCTCCCCCTTGGTTCATTTCCTCCCATTCACTCCCAGGTGGAATTGAAATCGAATGTTCCAGGCTGAGTCAGACTTTCCAGGACTGACCTGGCTGAAGGGCGGTTGGATTCCCACAGCTGAACTCGCTGCCTGCTCGTCTTGCTAATTGGGGGGTATTTCTCTGGTGAGGAGGACCTGGGTTTTTAAGCACTGGAATGAGACTGAACGAATTCTCCTGTCCAAACTGAACAGGGGTCCAGTGTCCACCTGTATTCAAGTTACTAACAGTCTGTAGCTGGCAAGCCTGGTTTGATCTTTGAACTTTGTTTGTAGCTAAGGCAAAGGGGGTTTTGACGGGTGCCATGTGGAGGGTGTGATGGGTTGGATCACAGAAACCCCCTTGGGGCTGCCAACTGATGTGCCAACAGTGCTTCTGCCCCTGCTTTCCCTGCCAGCTTGGGACTCCAGATTCTGCCTAGTTGTGCCAGAACGCCAGGCTGCTCCAACACAGACGCAGGGTCTGAACCACGTCCCACAAAGTGCAAGCTTAACTGAAAGCAGCTTAAGAAGTGTTCCTGTCTTTAATACTCTGATGCCCAAAACCCAAAGGGTCCAAACTCCAAATAAATCAGTTTTAACTTGTATAAAGCTTATACAGGTTAAACACCTAAATTGTTCACCCTCTATAACACTATAACACTGATAGAGAGATATGCACAGCTGTTTGTCCCCCCCCCCACCCCATGTATTAATACATACTCTGGGTTAAATAATAAGTAAAAAGTGATTTTATTAAATACAGCAAGTAGGATTTAAGTGGTCATGTAGTAACAGACAGAACAATGTGAATTATGAAGCAAAATAGATGCTCCAAGGAGCAGTCATTTAAGGTGTCAAGAAACTTTATCTCTGCATCCCATCCTGAGGTGACATGTACCCAGTTAATATGGGGATAGCCGAAATCCTCTATTATTATTGAGGTTTTTTAAAATTTTTCTAGCCTCTCTAATCTCCGTGAGTTTCACAGTGACTATAACCATCCTGGTCAGGTGGTCTGTAATATATCCCTACTGCGCTATTCTTCTTATTCGAGCATGGAATTACTCTCCATAGAGATTCTATGGTACAGTTTGGTTCATTGAAGATTTTTACTTCATTTGATTCTATGCTTTCTTTCACATATAGTGCCACACCCTCCCCCCCCCCCCGGCATGACCTGTTCTGTCCTTCTGATAGATTTTGTACCCTGATATTACTGTGTCCCATTGATTATCCTCATTCCACCAAGTTTCTGTGATGCCTTTTATATAAATATCCTCATTTAATATGAGACACTCTAGTTCACCCATCTTAATATTTAGACTTCCAGGCCAGAGAGAGACATGGGAGACCAGATCCAAAATTTCTGCGCTACCTAATTTGGAGCAGGGACTTAAACACAGGTCTCCCATGTCTCACATGAGTGCCCTGAGCATCAGGCAAATGGCTATTCTGGGTGGGGCGCTCAGGCTCTCTGTCTGGAGCTCTTCCACTTTGTGGAAATATAATTTATTTACAATTGTTTATTTTAATTTGATTTTTGTTTCTTCTGTAACCAACTCTAAGTTCTGAGGTCTGACCTCTGTGCCTGCTGCTTATAATCACTTCAAATCTATCTTCTGTAGTGAATAAACATGTTTTATATTTTACCTTAAGCAGTGTGTTGAAGTGTTTAGGAAATCTCAGCTCAGGTTGCAAAGGCTGGTGCGTGTCCTCTCCACATCGAGGGAGGGACGGACTGGTAATGAACTTACCCTGGCCAGGCTTCGCACCAGGCCAGGACGGTGCAGCTCTGGGGTGCAAGACTGGGGAGCTGGGGGGAATTGGCTGGAGCCTCACTAGTGTTAGGTCATGAGTGGAGGGGAGATTATTCATATATCTCAGCTGGGTGTGTCCCTGCCTGTGGATGGCTGGGTAAGTGCTGGAACTGCCAGAGGTTTGTGGCTTCACTCAGCATCACAGTCAGAGAGGGATACCCCAGGTTGGTGGGACAGAGGGCTCAGTGTCCCACAGTCCAGGTTGCACCCTGGGGACCCTACCCCAGGAGGTCTGTTTTGCGGTTAGTCCCAGGAAACACAGGGACTTTCCAAACAACCCCTGGCTGGGCAGGTTGTTCAAAGCCAGGAGGGCTGGCTGGCGATGCTTCGAGGAAACAGCCAAGTTCATGGACATCTGTCCACCTCTCACTTTTAAAGAACTCTTTCCTCCTTTCTTTGTACAAGGAGCAGGCTGTCTACAGCAAAACAGAGCAGGAGATATAGAATGACCCCCAAGACATCTCCTAGTCTTCATTTCCTGCTTGTTTACCAGGGACCACATGCTTCCTGGAACTCTACACAGTGCATAGAGCCCAACGATGTTCTGCAAGCAATCAAATCACTGCAGCGTGTGACTCGAAGACTCTGATTAGGACCTTATGATAGTAATACACCAGAAATAATAAATAATCATCTCTGTTTAATGCATGGAGAGGCTGTGCCTAAGGTCACCCAGTGAATCCGTGGCAGAGATGGGTCTCTTCACTCCAAGCTCCATGATGTCTCCCTGATAACACTTTATTTCTAGTTAAATGACTTGGGCCAAATCCTCATATAGTGTAAGTGGGTGCCACCTCACTGAAATCAAGGGAGATCATCTGCACTATATAAACCAATGGAGAGAGAGAACCAGGTGTCCGTACCAGCCAGGTCTGAGAGAGACTAAGCGCTTCCTGCTGCCTCAGTTTCCCCATCTGTAAAAGGGGGATACTTCCTGGGAGTAATGAGCAATAGTCTGTGAAGCACCAATCAACAGTCAACTCTGTGTCCATGTGTCACCGTGCCTCAGTAGGACACAGCTGAGGATGCCAAATTCAGGACCAACTGCTGAGAAATAGGGCAGACTCACCCCAAACTGTGGTTATTCTATCATTAAATTATACCAAGCCAGTAACAAAAGTAACCTTCTGTCTCACGGCACTGGTCTCAAATGCTAGCAATATGCAGGTGACATCGAGCTCCTCCTATCCTTCCCATACGACCACACCACTATCACCAAGTTGACCCAGTTCTTGGAAGGAACAGCTGGCTGAAGATGAACCCAAGCAAGACAGAGGTGATGCTGGTAGCCAGAGCAAAGCATTTTGAAGAGTTAGCAGCCACGGTGCAGCGTCCTTTGGCTGAAGGGTCACACCCACAATAGGGCAATTCACTCCGTAGTCTGGGGGGCTCTTGAATGCCTTGCTGATGCTGAGCTCTCTCATAGCAGCGTCTGTGAGTGGTGCTTTCTACATCTCTGGTTGTGTAGGGTTGTCCCATTGGAACAATTTAGCAAGGATCGTGGTGTGTCTCCATCACTGGCCACGTTTCAGTTGAGATGGGATGTTTTTTTCTCAAAGATCTGCTCTAGTTCAAACAGGAATTAATCAGGGAAGTTCTACCACCTGTGGAATGCAGGGGGTCAGAGCAGATGATCACAGTGGTTCCTCCTGGCCATATAATTTACAAATCTATCTAGAGTCCCCTGGAAGGATAATATTTATGTGGGCCTCAGTCTGTGTCCTTGTCAAACCCTGGGTGTCACATTTTGGGTCTGGGCAGGTTGAAAGGAACACAGGAAATTCAAAGCTCAATGATGCTTGCTATTTAATGCCACTGATAGGAAATGAACCAGACTGCCTGTGATTCTTTGTGCACCCTACGTCTTTCTCTATAACACTCCCAGCATCCTTCAGTGCATGAACCAAACTGTTGTGTGTCTGGTGGTTTGTATCTATCATTCCAGGTGCACTGAACTCCAGTGTGTGACGGGAGAATGGGATGGGCCATCTCCTGCTCCGACCCCACTGGCCTGAGCTCTGAAGGCTTCTGTTAACTGTGAACAGCTGCAGGCTGGGCTCATTAGCTTCAACTCTGTGTGAGGGGACTGTTGTCCTCTTAGTAAAACTTAGTGGGGTGGTGGTTGACTGGCCAGCTCCCAGTACCAAAAGGAAGGAGAAGGGTGAATGAGTTAAGCGCCCGGTGCAGAGAGAGCACCCCAGAGTTGGGAAACCCTAGTCCCTGTCCTAAGTGACCTCGACAAGGTTGGGGGTCGAGCCCCTGAGGAATCCTGGCCCCAGCCTTCCCGGGGTTACGAGGACTCTGCCACACAGGGGAGTGGAAGGGGAGCCCTCAAGTCAGGCAGGCCTCTGGGGAAAGGGAGTGGGAGCGAGGATTCAGATCCTTTCACTAGCCCATTGCATCAGGGTGGTGTATAAGCCAGGAAAGTTCCCCAGAAGAGTGGGACCATTCCCCTGCTTACATCTGTTAGGAATTCTTCACAGACTCGCCTCACTTTTGTCTTCTAAGGGGAAACTTTTACCCTTGGAACATTTTGCTCTTTTGCGCCACACAAGGCTCTTCAAATATCTGCAAAATGTGGAATAACCTGCTCCTTCTGCCTGACTGAGGCCTTGTCTACACTGCACACCTTACAGCGGCACAGCTGTATCGCTGTACGTACGCCACTCTTACTTGTAGCCGCTCTATGCCCATGGGACAGAGATCTGCTGCTGGCAGAATTACACCACCCCCAGCGAGCGTCTCCCGCTGACATAGCGCTGTCCACACCGGTGCTTTTGTTGGTCAGGGGGTGTTTTTTTTCACACCTGACCAACAAACATTTCACCAACAAAAGTGCCAGTGCAGACAAAGCCTGAGCTGCATTATAGTAAAGACGTCCACGGCCTCAAGTCCTGCACTGGTTAAGAAGATTGCAGTTTTCTGCTGGTCTTTCTCTCCAAATCCAGCTGCTTGGATAGATATATCTCAAAACTCTGTCTGAATCACTTCCCGGACTCTGCTGCGTTACCTGAGAGTTTCAACTCCTTGGGGTCTTTCAATTTTTCCATCTCCAGGGTGACTCCTTCCCTGTTCCCCACAGCCCTGTTACCTCTGCCCTCTCCTCTGGTCTCCCCTCCAATACCGGGGTTGTCCTGGGAATTCACGAGAAGGAGGCTCAGTCTGCACTCAAAGGAGGGAGGTGTGATTAGAACTAACGCAGAGTAACAAAAGTTAACGGAGAGCCACACGCTCCCAACTTTGTGTCTGGTGCAGCCGCCACTCAATGGCCCGTTCTCGCTAGCCCCAATCTAGTTCCCCCGAACACGTGATCTGCTCTTAACGGCCCAGGACACACTTCCAACAGCCAGGGCAGGGCTGTGCATTTCTGCTGTCTCACACCCACCCAGCAGCCTTTGTAACCACCCATCCTTAGTGCTGTTCCTTCCCCATCTTCTCACCTGCCCCCTTGCTGGTTTGTTACACACAGTAACTGTGTCTTATCTTAACTTGATTTACCTTGGGGAAGGGGCTGTTTCTCCTTCTGTGTTTGCGAAGAGCCCAGCACAAGGGGCCCTGAACTGGAGCGGGGCCTCTGGAGCCTTCCACAATAGAAATATTGATCATAAATTATAAACACAACAATCCCGCCGAAACAGGGCCTAGACCCCCTTTGCCTTTAGATAAAGACAAAGGATCAAAGCATGGTTGTCAGCTATAGAGTGTTGGTAACTTGAATACAGTAACTCCTCACTTAAAGTCATTCTGGTTAAAGTTGTTTCATTGTTACGCTGCTGATCAATTAGGGAACATGCTCGTTTAAAGTTGTGCAATGCTCCCTTTTAATGTCGTTAGGCAGCCGCCTGCTTTGTCCACTGCTTGCAGGAACAGCATTCTGCTGCAGCTAACTGGTGGGGGCTTGGAACCAGGGTGGACCGGCAGCCCCCCATCAGCTCCCCCTATCAGCTCCCCGCTCCCCTAAGTTCCCTGTGCAGCAGCTGACAGCAGGCTACCAATTGCAGCTGTCCCTCCCCCCACTGCCACGTGCTGCTCCTGCCCTCTGCCTTGGAGCTGCTCCCCCAGCCTCCTGGGTGCTATGCGTTGAGGAAGGGGGGGCTAATGTCAGGGTGTCCCCCTCCCCCCTGCTCCTGAACCCCTCTTACCCCTTCTCCATATAGAGCAGGGTGGAGACAGGGATGGAGAGAGACAGAGAGAGCTTGGGGCAGCAGCTGCTGTCTCAACTTCCTGATCCACTTAAAAAGACAATGCACTTAAGAGTGGGTCAGCTTCCTTAAAGGGGCAGTGTGCATCTCTCTCTCTCCCACACACAAGGCGTATGTCTGTCTCTGTCTGCTATGCTGTCTCCCCTCCGTCCATTCCTGCTGCCTTGTCGAGTGTGAGGCTACATTAACAACAACATGTTAACCCTTGAGGGCTCAGCCGAGTGCTTGTTCAACATTTAGCACAGGGGTTCCCAAGCTGGGGGTCGTGACCCCTCAGGGGGTCATGAGGTTATTACATGGGGGGTCCACCCCAAACCCTGCTTTGCTACCAGCATTTATAATGGTGTTAAATATATAAAAAAGTGAAAAATATTTCCCTGGAACCTAACCCCCCCTATTTACATTAATTCTTATGGGGAAATTGGATTCACTTAACATCGTTTTGCTTAAAGTCTCATTTTTCAGGAACATAAGACGCTAAGTGAGGAGTTACTGTACATGTGGACATGGCACCGCGGTTCGGTTTGGACAAATACCCCCGGAGAAATACCCCCAATTAGCCAGATGAGCAGGCAGAGAGTTCAGCTGTGGGAATCCAAACTGCCCTAAAGCTGTGGCAGTCCTGGAAAGACTGATTCAGCCTGGAACATTCAATTTCAATTCAACGTGGGAGAGACTGGGAGGAAATGAACCGAGAGGGAGAGAACAAATCAAATGCAAACATTGAACCAGCCTCTATCCTGCTTATAGGACCCCTGTGATAACTGAAGGCGGCAGGGGGGAGGGGGTTGTAGCTCCCTTCTGGACACCCAGCCAGCCAGTTAGCTGTAAAATCCCTCTTGGTGTCTGTTCTCTGCTAGCTTGACCTCTAAAGGGTTAACAAGCCCACAGGTAAAGGAAAGGAGTGGGCTCCTGACCAAAAGAGCCGATGTGAAGATAGAACTTTTTAAAATTGGGAAAGAAACTTTCCCTTTGTCTGTTGTTCTCTGGGCTGGAGGGACACAAAGCAGCAATGCTATAAACAGGAATGCTGTGTAAGGCTTGAAGCAGGTATGAAAATTCTTCAGATCGTACCTAGAATTACTCATTTGAAACCCCCCCCCCAATATGTAAGTAAATTAGGAATGTTTAGCTAGACGTGATCACGTTTATTTCTTTATTTGGCATGTGGATCTCCTCTGTGCTAACCCCCAATGCTTTTGTTTGCTTGTAACCTTTAAGCTGAACCTCCAAGAAAGCAATTTTGGGTGCCTAATTTTGGGAATTGCTCTTTTAAAATCTATCAAAAGCTGAAGTTCCAGATGTATTTTCTTCCTTTTTGTTTTTAATAAAATTCACCTTTTGTAAGACCAGGATTTGGATATTTGGTTTCCTAACAGGTTTGTGCATGTTGTTGGAGTAGTTGGCAGCAACAGCTAATTTCCTTTGTTTTCTTTTTCAGCTCTTCCCCGGGGGGAGGGCGGTGAAAGGGCTTGAGGGTACCCCACAGGAGGGTTTTTTGGGTTGTTGTTTCTTTTTACATTTGGGTGGTGGCAGTGTTTACCAAGTCAAGGTCAGAGAAAAGCTGTAACCTTGGGAGTTTAATACAAGCCTGGAGTGGCCAGTATTAATTTTTAAAATCCTTGCAGGCCCCACTTCTGTACTCAAAGTAACAGAGTGGGAATTCAGCCTTGACAGCCCCCCTTCTTCCAAGGCAGTTTTGTAGGAGGGTGGTCTCTGTCCCCAGGACAGGCCCCCGGCTGCCCTCTGTCCACAGAGACGTTCTGTTGATGTTGCTTTTACTGAGTCTGTTCAACCAAAGTGATCCCAGTGACTGTGATGTGTTGGCAGGTTTCTGGGTGGGAGCGAAAGTGGAGTCCCGGAGTTCACACCTCACAGGAGTAGGTAGATCACTCCAGCTAGTTCTGAAAACCTCAGATTCACTTTGAGAGGATGGTGAAGAGATATGTTCATAGTGACTTTACTTTGTTAGGTGTTTTGAAGATCCTTCATTGAAAGGTGCTGCACAGTTTGATGATCATTACTGATGAGAATTACTGATCTCTGATCCATTAGCGACAGTCCAGTATGGCTGCAGAAAATTTTGTATCTCCCCAAAGTCATCTATCCCCAGATCTCTCTGTCTACTACCTACCCATCCCCCCTGGGCATTTCCAGGATATCAGACCCTATGGAGACCTAGGAATTATCTCTAATTTTCTTCCTAATTGACTACAATTTTTCAATATACACAAATGCACAGAGCAGCCAATTCCTCTCTGACTCAGCACAGAGCCCAAGAGTTCTCATCTCCCTTTGGGAAGGTCCTTTAATTGCTGTTTACTTCTAAAGCCGGATAAATAGTACAGAAGCGCAGACAGGCCTGTCTCCAGCCTGTTTACATTCAGATGCCGCTCCTCCACTAGAGACTGAGTGAACCCCACTGGGTTTGCACAGAGCTATATTATAAATGGTGCACACCCCTGTGTCGCTCTCGGCATGAGATGCTGCTGCAGATGCTGGGGTGAGAGAGGTGTGGGACACGGCTACCTGAGAGGGATTCCCAGGGAAGACGGTTCCGTCTCAGGATTCACAGGTATCCATCTCTTGCTGAGGAGCTCACCTGCTCAACAAACCCAGTGCAAGGTGGGCGTGATGGGACGGAGAATAGGTCTGGGATCCTTTCTCTTCTGCACAGCCATTAAACATCCCAGGGCTCTTGCCACAGGTGATGAATTTGCTCCAGTATCACTGGCCAAAATGTCCCTCTTTCCTGTGCACTCCCTCCCGCCCTGGCTGATGGCCTCTAGCCCTGAGATGGCTGCATTTCAGTGGCACGGTGGACCCTTCAGGATGAAAGGTGTTAGTAGATGCACAGTACAAGGCCAAATTCTGAGGCTATGGCCTGTGATTTGCTCAGGCACCATTGAGGCAAAACTCCCCTTGCAGTAAAAACTTATTAAAGACCTCAGGGTCCAGCTGTGTCTTAATGCACAGACATTGTCACCTCCTGCTCTTGCATTTCAGTGCTCTGACTGTTAATGAGGGGGCTGTTACCTGACTTTTATATACTGGAGAGCATGGAGGTGCTAGGGCTCCTCGCTGGAACAATTATAAGAACTTTTCAATATGGGCAAGACATCTTCTCTCCTAGCTGAGAAGTCAGCTGAAGTGTTATGCCTGAAACTTTCAAAACACAAATCAACTGGAAGCAGAAACCCATCATGGGAAATTTCAGTCCAAATGCGTAAAATTTAGCAAACTTATAAGCAACTGAAAATCAGGTCTCCTAATTGAAGGTGTCAGAAGGACTCAACTAACTGTGGTGCCACCAGCACCACCTACAATGGCCAATCCATTTGTGAATCTCATTGAGCTAAGCTCTTCTCCAATAATGTCAGAGCCAAGGAGTTCCACAGGCCAACTATGGATTATGTAAACAATTTTCTTTTCTCAGTGTTATATGTTCAGATTTTCAATGTAATTGAATGTTCCCTTGTTCGTGTGTTGTGAGACAGAGTAAATATTAATGTCTGATCTTTATCTTTTCGTTATCAATGGATTCATAGGGTTCAATGTCAGAAGGCAACATTAGATCATCCTGTCTGACCTCCAATATAACACAGGCCATGAAATTTTACCCAATTACCCCTGTATTGAGCTCAATAACTTGTTTCTGACTAAGGCCTGGTCTACACTAGGATTTTATATTGTAGAATCATAGAGCTGCAGGGTGAGAAGGGACGGCAAGGGACATCTAGTCTCACTCCCTGCCACGATGCAGGGTTTGTTGCACCAAAACCATCCCAGACATCTGAGTATCCAGTCTCAGTTGGAAAATCTCTGGCAAAGGAGCTTCCACGTCCTCTTGAGGCCTCTGTTCCATTGTCCTCCTATTCTTACAGTTAGAAAGTTCTTCCTGAGATTTCATAAATCTGCTCTGCTGTAGTTTTAACCCATTGACTCTTGTCCCACCTACTGTAGTGAGACAGAACCATTTTTCTCCATCTTTTTTTAATATCAGCCTTTCAAGTAGCTGAAGACCGCTGTCATCCCCATTCAATCTCCTCTTTTTCAAGCTAAACATACTCAGTTCCTTCAGCTTTTGCTCGTATGGTTTGTGCTCCATCTCTTGGATCCTCTTTGTCTGTCTCTTCTGGATCCTTTCCAGTTCCTCTACATCCTTCCTATACACGGGTGACCTAAACTGGACAGAATGCTCCAGCTGAGGCCTAACCAGCGCCGAGTAGAGGAATACTATCACCTCCGGAGACTTGCATGTGCTGCCTTTGTTAATGCAACCCACAACTGCGTTTTCTTCCTTTGCAATAGCAAAGAAATCCACACCCCAGAGAGATGTCGCTGTATCAACCTAACCCTGGTGCAGACAGCATGAGGTCGATGGAATTAATCTTCCATCGACCTAGCTACCTCCTCTCATGCAGGTAGATTATCTAAGCTGACAGAAGAACGTTTGCTATCTGTGTCAGTGGTGTCTACACTGATGTGGTACTGCAGCGCCCCTGTAGCCTTTTAAGTGAAGACAAGCCCTTAAGCAGATCTTCTAGAAATGCATCGAGTCTGGATCTGCAGACATAAGGGGGTTGGAGAATCCCCCACTTCCCTTCACAGTTTGTCCCAACAGTTGTTCAACATCAGTGCTAAACATTTCGCCCTTATTTCCAAATGGAATTTGTCTGGCTTCAGCTTCCAGCCATTGGGCCTTGCTCTTCCTTTCTCCACTAGATTACAGAGCCTGTTATTACTGTGTAATATAAATAAATGAAGCTCTTTAATTCTATCACTGTCCAGCATTTCCTCCCACCTCGAATCGTTTCGATGCCTTTTTGTGCCCCCTCTCCAATTTTTCAACAGCCTTTTTGAAACATGGACCCCGGAACTGGACTCAGTTGGTTTCACCAATGCCATGTGCAGAGATAAAATCCTTCCCCTGCTCCAACTCACCACTCCCCTGTTTATGCAGCCAAGGATCACATCAGCCCTTTTGGCCACAGCATCGCACTGGGAGTTAACAATGAGTTGGGTGTCCACAGTGACCACTAAACCCTTTTCAGGGTCCGTGCGTTCCATAGTACAGTGCCCTAGACTGTGGGTCGGGCCTGCATTGCCTGTTCCGAGGGAATCACTTTTCATGTGACTGTATTAAAACAGTTCGTTTGTATCAGCCCAGCTCACCAAATGCTCCAGATCAACTGGTGTGCCTGCCCTGGCCTCCTCATTGTACCCACTCTGCCAGTCTTTGCCTCATCCACAAATTTTCTATTTCCTTCCAGATCATTGATGCAAATATTCAATTGCATCGGGCCTAGAAATGGTCCCTGCAGAACCCTGCTTGTGAAACAGCCCCATTCACCCCCACTGACAACAGCTTTCTGAGATCTGTCAGTTAGCTAGTTTTTATTCCACTTTAAATGTGCTCTACTGCAGGACTGTTAATTGTTTATCTGAAAGTTTTCCCCACTAAATCAAATGTCTCAGAGAAATTGAAGTTTATTGCGTCTGTGCAGTACCCTTGACCAGCCAAATGTGCACACTTTCATTAAAGGATGAAATCAGTTGTACTTGACAAGACCTATTTTCCATAAGCCATGTTGTTTACAGGCATCGATTAATTAATTAATTATATTTCTAGACTTTTTTTGAACTAATCCCATACCAGCTTTTCTATTGTTTCCTAATCTTGTCAAATCTTTTTATTTTTATTTTTTAAATACTTTTCATTTAACACAGAGCTGTCTTCTATTTATCCCCCCCCCTTTTTTTTTGGCTCTGCTGCTGACAGACTGTGTACTTCCACGTCTGAAGGAGATGTGTGGTTGATCGGTCAGTTTGTAACTCTGGTGTTTGTAACTCTAAGGTTCTACTGTAGATGCTGTTTAACATCCTCCTTGGCAGCTAATGGACTGGAGACTATTTCATCACCTCATGTGATATGAGTACCTCATACTGCTTCTTTCTAAAGGCAGAACAAAACTATTTCTGCAACACATCTATGTTTTCTACAACATTAACAAGCTTCCTTTCTCCCTCTAGGAATTGGCCTAAACCTTCTCTATGCTTTCTTTTCTTCTTAATATACTTAATAACCTCCCTTTTGTTAACCTTAGCCCCCGCAAGCATGGATTTTTTTCCCTAATGTCTTTTTTGTATTGTTTGCTATCGATTTTCACTTTTTTCCCATTTATATAGATTGCTTTTCCTCACATAATTGCTACCTTCATTCACCATTCAAAGGGGTCTTTAGCCAAAGTTCTCCACTTCCTTGACTGCAGAATCGTGACTTTTTAGCTGTCCAATAAACTCTTCTTAAAGAATTCCCGTTTCACTCCCATATTTATGTCTAATATTTTCCTCCCAATCTGTTTTCTTGATAATTTTTTTTCAGTTTTGGGGAATTAGTCATTTTGAAGCACTAAGTATCTATAGATATTACTGGTTGGGAGTGGTTTTCTGTTTGTCTAATTGAATGTAATCAGTTCTATTCTTCATATTGCTCTCCTCTATCAACTGCCCCCATCTTTGTCTCTTCTCTAAACTAAACAGTCCCCGACTTTTCAGTCTGTCTGCGTATGGGAGCCTCCCCCGTTCTCAGAGCCCGTCTCAGAACTCCCCTTTATAACGCTGTAGCCTTTTTAGAGACTGGGTGACCAAAACTGAGCACATGGCCAGAGCAGGTTATTCTCCATCCCATTTCTTAGGCATCCAAATATTGTATTTGATTTGGCCACTACTGCAAAAAAGCATGTGTTTTGTTGACCTGTTATCATTGACACCCAAGTCTTTTCCCTGGGGTGTGTTTTGGTTGGGATGTTTCTCCCTGGCACATGTCTTGGCAAAGGGTTTTTTTTTTTTTAAATTCTCAGATTTTGAGCAATCGGGTGAATGGGGAACACCCTACAGCATGGACTCCCTAGCCTGGCTTTGATTACATTAAGGAACAATGATGGATAACCAGTGTCCACACTCATGTTTCCTGCTGGTGCCTACAAACATTTTCCACACCGCAACATGTAGAATTATTGACACATGGAGCACCATCAAATATGGAATCGGCATTAGTAGGGCCAGTTGTTCATAACAATATCTGAATAACAAAAATGTCATTTTTCAGTTTGTGAAGAGCGACCAATCTGCTTCACCCATGAGAACAGCCTCCAGTAGTGCACGCAGTGTCTCATATGAATATTGTCTCTTCATCCAGGCATTTGTACTGTGACCATCACCCTAGAGCCTGGGCACATACAGGAAGTCAGGGCAGAGTACAGTACTGGAGACACCATTCTACCTCAGACTTGGACACCTTCTCCCCTCCTCCATGTCAGATTCCAACACAACCAACTTCTCCAACCCCTCCACCTTCATCCTGCTGGGCATTCCTGGCCTGGAGGCAGCCCACGTCTGGATCTCCATCCCCTTCTGCACCATGTACGCCATAGCCGTCTTGGGGAACTTCACCATCCTGTTCATTGTGAAGAGGGAGCCAAGCCTCCATGGGCCCATGTACTATTTCCTCTGCATGCTGGCCATCAGCGACCTGGTCCTGTCTACATCCATCCTACCGAAAATGCTGAGCATCTTCTGGTTCAATTCCAGGGAGATCGATTTCAATGCCTGCCTCACCCAGATGTACTTCATTTACTGCTTCTTAGTGATGGACTCTGGCATCTTGGTGGCCATGGCTTTGGATCGCTATGTGGCCATCTGTGATCCCCTGAGACATTCCACCATCCTGACAAGCCCTGTGGTGGCCAAGATTGGCCTCGTCATGGTGCTGCGTGGAATAATGCTAATACTTCCCTATCCCTTCCTGGCAAGGCGGTGGCCATATTGTAGAATCAACATCATCCCCCACTCGTACTGCGAACACATGGCTGTGGTGAAGCTGGCCTGCGCCGACACCCGTGTCAGTAGTTACTACGGCCTCATTGTGGGATTCATGGTGACTGGTCTGGATTTGTTTTTTATTGCTGTGTCCTATATCCAGATCCTCAGGGCCATTTTCAGTCTCCCCACAAAGGATGCCCAGCTCAAGACTTTTGAGACCTGCGGGTCCCACCTGTTTGTCATTTTAGCCTCTTACATCCCCGTTCTTTTCTCCTCCCTCATGCACCGGTTTGGCTACAATGTGGCCCTCCATTTCCATGTTCTCATGGCCAACGCAAACCTTCTCGTGCCCCCCATGCTACACCCCATCATCTATGGGGTGAGGACCAAACAGATCCGGGACAGGCTGCTCCAGCTACTTAGTCATAAAGGGACCTAAAGTTTTCTCCTGTTGCTCTGGCTCTCAGACCGAGCTCCGTGCAGAGCTGGCTGGTGACAGGGTGCTGGGGCCTCTTCCCTGAATCACTTCCTGGACAGTCAAAAAGACATTAAATCCTTTCCAGACCTTACTGTGCTGTGTCAGCATGACAAACTGAGAATAGGTCTATGGACAATTCAGTGGGTTGCCACATTTCTAATTGCTGGTATCTGGACACCCAAAACCTCACCCTTTACCCCACCTTTTCTGCCAAGGCTCCAACCCTGCTTTACTTCTTCCCCCCCAAGGCCTCTATTCCCCTCCCCCGTCTCTTGCTGAATTAGTTCTACCCCTCTCCCCTGACCCCAGCTACAAGGGAGCATTTTCAGATTTTGGTAGAGGTGTCAACTTTAACCGTGATTCCAAAGGCTACTTAAGGTCTTGAAAACTCCAGGTTTTTGGCAGATAACTTAGCAACTAGCTGACAGGAGCTCTGTATCTAATTCTCATGTATAAAAAAGGAAATAAAATAAATATTAGACCCACTCAGCTCTAATACAAACATGTTCTGACATTTTGTGCCAGAAGAGGGGACAGAGAGAAAAAGTGTTGGTTCAGCCCTTTAAAAACACAGAGACTAGATGGGACAGGAGAGAGAGAGAGGCACAAGGGCGGCAGAGGGGGCTCTTTGGTTGCAGGGCTGTGGCTGCAGCAGAGAGACAGACTCAAGGTGGAGGAGAAGCCGTGAATTGCAGGAGGTGGTCCCTAGACACCCTGCAGGGCTCTGACCAAATCCCAAAGTGTGTTCCAGGGTAGTTAGGAGAAATTAATGCACATTGGAAAACAATCCCGACTATACATATGAAATCATAGGGTCTAAATTAACTGTTTCCACTCAAGAAAGAGATCTTGGAGTCATTGTGGATAGTTCTCTGAAAACATCCACTCAATGTGCAGCAGCAGTCAAAAAAGACTCAGAACCTATGCAGAGTCCCAGGGAAGTCCTGGCCCAAAGAACTCCAGAGCAACCCTGTGGAGCTGGGCCAGGATCCCTGGGGCTGGGCTCAGGATATTGAACCGGTACCAGAGCATGGGAAAGGCACTGGAGCAGTCCTGTCCATCTCCCCAGGCACTCACCCACCCTGGCCTCCAAATCCTACCAAAGAAGGATGTGTGTCTGTTACGTTATTGACATGAACTGGGACCGTATAGATCATTCTTGCAACATAGTTGCACTAAATCTTGTACAAAGGAGATCAAGTAAGGTGTCTATGGAAAGGTTGTAATTTGCTGGTTATGATTATGCTGTCTGTATGTGTGATAAGCAACAGAGGGTCCTGTGGCACCTTTAAGACTAACAGAAGTATTGGGAGCATAAGCTTTCGTGGGTAAGAACCTCACTTCTTCACTTCTTCAGAAGTGAGGTTCCTACCCACGAAAGCTTATGCTCCCAATACTTCTGTTAGTCTTAAAGGTGCCACAGGACCCTCTGTTGCTTTTTACAGATTCAGACTAACACGGCTACACCTCTGATACTTGTATGTGTGATATGATTTTCCACAGTAAGAACAAAGGGGTTTCCTTCTGGCCTCTGGAGAACTGTGCTTGAAACTGGAGCTCTGAACAAAGGACTGAATGACCCAAACAAGCTGGGATGTTTGTACTCCAGAGACTTGATTGGTTTGAATCAGCAGTAATCCCAACAAGCCAATTTATATTTCTCATCTATATTGTCCTTTTTATGAATAAACCTTTAGATTTTGGATTCTAAAGGATTGGCAACAGCGTGATGTGTGAGTAAGATATGACTGGTATGTTGACCTGAGTCTGGGGCTTGGTCCTTTGGGATTGGGAGAATCATTTTTCTTTTACTGGGCTGTTGGTTTTCATAATCATTCATCCCCATAAGGAATGGTGCTGGTGGTGATACTGGGAAACTGGAGTGTCTGAGGAAATTGCTTGTATGACTTCTGGTTAGCCAGTGGGATGAGACCGAAGTCTTCTCTTTTTGGCTGGTTTGGTTTGCCTCAGTAGTGGAGGAACCCCAGCCTTGGCCTGTGACTGTCCTGCTCTAAGCAATTTGTCCTGAATTGATACTCTCAGTAGTGTCCTGCAAAGGCCGCTTTGTTACAGTGGCAGAAAGGTAAATACCGAGATAGAGCAGTGGACCCACTTCAAGTGCATGTGGGTGGGAGGGAGCTCGTCTGCCACCTGTGCCCGACCATCAGGCCAGAGCTCTTGACCCAGTTGACCCAGGCGGAGGAGGCTGCTGAGTAGATCACCTGACAGGCCTCCACCTGCCCCAGGTTGCCCAGGTTGCAGAGGTGGTCAAAAAAGCAAACAGGATGTTAGGGACCATTAAAAAGGGGATAGAGAATAAGACGGAGAATATGTTATTGCCCTTATATAAATCAATAGTACGCCCACATCTCGAATACTGCGTACAGATGTGGTCTCCTCATCTAAAAAAAGATATACTGGCACTAGAAAAGGTTCAGAAAAGGGCAACTAAAATGATTAGGGGTTTGGAACGGGTCCCATATGAGGAGAGATTAAAGAGGCTAGGACTCTTCAGCTTGGAAAAGAGGAGACTAAGGGGGGATATGATAGATGTATATAAAATCATGAGTGATGTGGAGAAAGTGGATAAGGAAAAGTTATTTACTTATTCCCATAATACAAGAACTAGGGGTCACCAAATGAAATTAATAGGCAGCAGGTTTAAAACAAATATAAGGAAGTTCTTCTTCATACAGCGCACAGTCAACTTGTGGAACTCCTTACCTGAGGAGGTTGTGAAGGCTAGGACTATAACAGCGTTTAAAAGAGAACTGGATAAATTCATGGTGGTTAAGTCCATTAATGGCTATTAGCCAGGACGGGTAAGGAATGGTGTCCCTAGCCTCTGTCTGTCAGAGGATGGAGATGGATGGCAGGAGAGAGATCACTTGATCATTACCTGTTGATCCACTTCCTCTGGGGCACCTGGCATTGGCCACTGTTGGTAGACAGCATACCGGGCTAGATGGACCTTTGGTCTGACCCGGCACGGCCGTTCTTATGTTTTTATGTTTTGGACCAAGAGGAGCACATCATCGGCGTATGCTGACAGGACCAGCCACAACTCTGGCTCATGGAGCACCAACCCTGTCAATCTCTGGTGGAGGAGACAGAGGAAGGTTTCGAATGCCAGAGTATACAGCTGGTGTGACAGCAGACGCCCCTGACATACCCCTGGTCCGAAGCTGACCAGTTTGGTCACCGTCCAGTGGAGCCCGACCAAGCACTCAACGGAGGCATACAGCACCTAGAGAAAACCCACAAACTGAGGCCAGAAGACTAACGCCCACAGAGTGCCCTTGAGATACCCGTGGTCCATCCCGTCAAATGCCTTCTCCTGGTCTGGCAGGGACAGGAGGGTGAATGATAGACCATCCCTACACCCAAGCTCCAGAAGGTCCCAGACCAAATAGAAATTATCAAAGATGGTGCAGCCCAGGACAGTGCAAGTCGGGTCGGGATGGACACATACACAGCACGGACTCCAGCCACAGTGAGATGGCCTTCGGTATGACTTTGTAGTTCGTGCTGAGGAGCGAGTTGGGTCACCAGTTTCAAAGGTTGCAGAGGTCCCCTTTCTTCGATAGCAAGCCTGTATGACAGAGGGAGGAACCTGCTCCCCAAGGACTCAGCCCAGACAGTGACAAGGTCCGGACCAAGGACATCCCAGAACATGCAGTAGAACTCCACGGTCAGCCTGTCCATGCCTGGAGACTTATTAGGGGCTTCTGAGAACTCGGACAGAATGAGAAGCAGCTTCAGCTGGTCCTGGTCCTCTGCACTGACCTTCAGGAGTTCGTACCAGAGCACTGTCTAGGCATCGGCATTGGTCGGATCTGTGGAGAAGAGGCTGGTATAGAAGGCCCCGACCCTTCCACACATCTCCTCTGGATCCATGAGGGGGGCGCTGTCCTCTGTCAAAAGACAGGTGACGTGCTTCTTAGCCCTCCTCTTTTTCTCCAGGGTGTAGAAGAAGCGGGAGCCATGATCCATCTCCTGAACGAGATGGACACGGGATCGGATAAACACGCCTCGGGCCCAATGATCCTCCAGAGCCCGGAGCTCCTCCCACTTCTCCTGGCACACTGTGAAAGGGATGGATCCCTGGGGATGATGGCCAGATGCCTCTCCAGCTCCATGACCTCCCACTCCAACTGCTCCATCACCACATCTCTTCGCCAGCTGTCGTGAAGTTGCAGCGGAAGAGCCAGACATGTACTTTCCCCACATCCCACCACCGCTGCGCTGAGGGAAAGGCATGTCGCTGCACCTGTCAGGCCAGCCAAAACTCCCAGAAGGATGCCACGAAGCCCACGTCCTCCAGCAAGCTATTATTGAAGTGCCAATAGGCTGGCACCAGCCTCTCAGAGGTGAGAGAGGCCATCATGGCCACCAAATGGTGGTCCAAAAATGGGGCAGGCCAGATGTTGAAGCAGTGGGCCTGTGCCAGGTGGAAGCAAGATAGATAAATGCAGTTCAACTGGGAGTGTTGCTACCGATCGACCTCCACCTGGACTTATGTGAAGGTGGAGTCACCGTCCATGTGGTTATCTTGATGGTCAATGATCTCTCTGAGGATGCCTTTTGTGGGCTATGACTCACTTCTTCATTTTTTTTTACTTTAATTTTCACTCCATTCATCTGAAGGAGTGGACAATAGTACACGAAAACTTATGATCTATTCAATTTGTTAGTCTTTAAGGTGGCACAAGACTTTTTGTTGTTTTTGTCTAGTGCTAGTTTGTTAATTTGAACGTCATGTGGTACTAGGTAAAGAAACTTGCAATGGTCTATGTATATTTGATCTCCCCAGTTCCCTTTATCACTCAAACTTGTTATTGCCCAAGAAAGGCATGAATTGTAGTCCCACCCTTTCATTCGTTATTGATTAAATCCCCTATCCACTTTTCCATTTTTATGCCCAGGAGTGATGTCAAGCTAACAGGCATGACATTAGCACTCTGTCAGTCTTCTGGGATATCCCTGGTGTTCTAATATTTATTAAAAATTAACATTAGCGGGACAGAGATCTCCGCAGACAGCTTGTTTAGGACTCTCTGGGTGCGAGGTAACTGGGGCGGCTGATTTAAAAATATTGATCCCTAGTAGGTGCTGTTTTCCATCCTCCATAGCTACCAGTGAACTGCAAAGACGCTCACATTCATGAGTACAGCATCCTTCTTGTTTCTAATACAGAACAGAAAGGTTTGAAAAACATTTGTGCCCTTTCTGCATCATTATTAATAATGTGACCATCTCCATCTAGTACAGGCCTCTTTGGATTTCCTTTCTTTCTAATGTACTTGCAAATCTTCCTCTTTTTTCTTAGCCCTGCCAGCCATGTATTAGTCTCTAGTGTTTTTTGCTTCCCTAAGCCATTTTCTATAGTTCAAAACTTCTAATTTGTATCAGTTGCTATCCACTTCCCATATTTTAGAGGCACTGATGGATGATCTTCTGTCCATGGACGGGGAGCAGACATCCATGATCAGCCTCCTGGACCTCTTGGCATTATTTGACACTGTTGGCAATGAGATACTGCTGTCTCACCTGAAAGGCAGAGGGAGTCCAGAGGGATGCACTAAAATGGTCTGAATCCTTCTTGGAGGGATGCATCTGTGACAATGCGGTTCTGGCGAGACCCAACTGAGAGTGTCAACTCAGGACAAATTGCTAAAACAGGCTGGGGTTTTTCCTCCTCTAAGGCAAACCAAACCAGCCAGACTAACAGGACTTCGGTCTCACCCCACGGGCTAACCACAAGTCTCACAAGCAATTTCCTTAGACACTCCAGTTTCCCAGTATCACCACCAGTGCCACTCGTTATGGGGACAAATGGTTATGAAAACCAATACCCCAATGCAAGAAAAAAGATTCTCCTGATCCCAAAGGACCAAGCCCCAGACCCAGGTCAATATACAAATCAGATCTTACCCACAAATCACACTGTTGCCAATCCTTTAGAATCTAAAATCTAAAGGTTTATTGATAAAAGAAAAACAATAGAGATGAGAGTTAGAATTGGTTAAATGGAATCAATTACATACAGTAATGGCAAAGTTCTTGGTTCAGGCTTGTAGCAGTGATGGAATAAACTGAGGTTCAAATCAAGTCTCTGGAACATCCCCAGCTGGGATGGGTCCTCAGTCCTCTGTTCAAAGCTTCAGCTTGTAGCAAAGTCCCTCCAGAGGTATGAAGCAGGACTGAAGTCAAAAAGGAGATGAGGCATCAGCCTTATATAGTCTTTTCCAGGTGTAAGAACACCTCTTTGTTCTTACTGTGGAAAATTACAGTAAAATGGAGTCTGGAGTCACATGGGCCAGTCCCTGCATACTTTGCTGAGTCTGAAGGCATATTTGCCTTCTCTCAATGGGTCCATTGTATAGCTGATGGTCCTTAATGGGCCATCAAGCAGGCTAAGCAGAGTTAATCCCAGCTTGTCTGGGATTCACAGCAGGCACAGCAGGGACAGAAGGATGGTGAAGAAGTTTGGCAGCATGTGACCTCCAGAAGGAAAAAGAGGAGCGTCCATTTACCAGCAATGGAGATACAGGTGAGCAATCCTTTCCATGTTCTCTCTACAGGTACTAATGCGGAGAGTGGACTGGATGACCCATCTGAGGGAAGGGAGCAGAAGGAGACTCCACCGATTGGAAGGCAAAAGATGCACTGTCCTAGGGATGAGGGTTCCACAACCACCACTCCCAAGAGGAGGAGGAGGGTGGTGGTGGACGGGCACTCCCTCCCCAGGGGGACTGAGTTATCTATCTGCCACCCCGACCGAGAAAACCGAGAGGTCTGCTGCTTGCCAGGAGCTAGGATACACGATATGATGGAGAGACTGCCGAGACTCATCAAGCCCTCGGATCTCTACCCCTTCCTGCTTCTCCATGTGGGCACCAATGATACTGCCAAGAATGACCTTGAGCAGATCACTGCAGACTATGTGGCTCTGGGAAGAAGGATAAAGGAGTTTGAGGCACAAGTGGTGTTCTCATCCATCCTCCCTGTGCAAGGAAAAGGCCTGGGTAGTGACCGTCAAATCGTGGAAGTCAATGAATGGCTACGCAGGTGGTGTCGGAGAGAAGGCTTTGGATTCTTCGACCATGGTATGCTGTTCCAAGAAGGAAGAGTGCTAGGCAGAGATGGGCTCCACCTAACGAAGAGAGGGAAGAGCATCTTCGCCAGCAGGCTGGCTAACCTAGTGAGGAGGGCTTTAAACTAGATTCACCGGGGGAAGGTGACCAAAGCCCTGAGGTAAGTGGGGAAATGGGATCCTGGGAAGAAGCACAAGCAGGAGAGCGCAAGAGGGGAGGGACTCCTGTCTCATACTGAGAAAGAGGGACGATCGATGAGTTATCTTAAGTGCCTATACACAAATGCAAGAAGCCTGGGAAACAAGCAGGGAGAACTGGAAGTCCTGGCACAGTCAGGGAACTATGATGTAATTGGAATAACAGAGACTTGGTGGGATAACTCACATGACTGGAGTACTGTCATGGATGGATATAAACTGTTCAGGAAGGACAGGCAGGGCAGAACAGGTGGGGGAGTTGCGTTGTATGTAAGAGAGGAGTATGACTGCTCAGAGCTCCGGTATGAAACTGCAGAAAAACCTGAGAGTCTCTGGATAAAGTTGAGAAGTGTGAGCAACACGGGTAATGTCGTGGTTGGAGTCTGTTATAGACCACCAGACAAGGGGGATGAGGTGGACGAGGCTTTCTTCTGGCAACTAGCAGAAGTTGCTAGATCGCAGGCCCTGGTTCTCATGGGAGACTTTAATCACCCTGATATCTGCTGGGAGAGCAATACAGCGGTGCACAGACAATCCAGGAAGTTTTTGGAAAGTGTAGGGGACAATTTCCTGGTGCAAGTGCTGGAGGAACCAACTAGGGGCAGAGCTTTTCTTGACCTGCTGCTCACAAACAGGGAAGAATTAGTAGGGGAAGCAAAAGTGGATGGGAACCTGGGAGGCAGTGACCATGAGAAGGTTGAGTTCAGGATCCTGACACAAGGAAGAATGTAGAGCAGCAGAATACGGACCCTGGACTTCAGAAAAGCAGACTTTGACTCCCTCAGGGAATAGATGGGCAGGATCCCCTGGGAGAATAAAATGAAGGGCAAAGGGGTCCAGGAGAGCTGGCTGTATTTTAAAGAATCCTAATTGAGGGTGCAGGAACAAATCATCCTGATGTGTAGAAAGAATAGTAAATATGGCAGGTGACCAGCTTGGCTAAAAAGTGAAAGTGCTTTTGAGCAGGGGGTTGGACTAGATGACCTCCTGAGGTCCCTTCCAACCCTGATATTCTATGATTCTATGATTCTATGACGTCACCCAGAAGCATAGCATAAGTTTGCCATACAGACAGTATACAGCCAATATTCATAACTTCAACTACAAAACTGATACACACATATAGACAGCATAATCATAACCAGTAAACCATAACCTTGTCTTAGACACCCCATTTGACCCCCTTTATAGAAGATTTGGGTGCCACTACAGGACCTGGGTTGCAACAATGATCTATACGGTCCCAGTTTATGTCAATAACGTCACAGCATCCAATTCGCGGTGATGGGAAACTGCACCTCCAGCACTAGAGCCATACCTGGTGGAGTCCCAACAAGATCAGTTCTCCCTGTGGGGCTCTTCAACATCTCCATGCAGCCACTATGGGAACTGGTTACACAACATGGACTCAAACACCAGCAATATGCATGTAACATGGAGCTTCTCCTATCCTTCCCGTATGACCACACCACAAGTTGACCCAGTTCTTGGAAGGAACAGCTGGCTGAAGCTGAACCCAAGCAAGACAGAGGTGATGCTGGTCAGCAGAGCAAAGCCTTTTGAAGAGTTATCAGCCATGGTGCAGTGTCCTTTGACTGAAGGGTCACACCCACAATAGGGCAATTTTCTCCATAGTCTAAAAGGGCTCTTGGATGCCTTGCTGACGCTGAGCTCTCTCTCATAGCAGCGTCTGTGAGTAGTGCTTTCTACTATGTTCGGTTGATTAGGAGACTCCATTCCATACTGGTGGATGATGGCCTGGCCTCAGTTTTATAGACCTTAGCCACTCCTGTCTGGACTGTATCAATGCAATATACCTGGGCATGACGCCTTCACTGCTTACGAAACTCCAACTAGTACTGAAGGCTGCAGAGAGTCTCCTTAGCAACACAGGCTACTGCGAGCACATTAGACCTGTCCTCCACGCTCTTAACGAGAACAAGGTTATGGAGTAACACAATGACATTCTATCAAGAAGAAGAACATAATAGAAGAACATAAATTGTTGGGAAAAAGTCAACATGGTTTCTGTAAAGGGAAATTATGTCTTACTAATCTATTAGAGTTCTTTGAAGGAGTCAACAAACATGTGGACAAGGGGGATCCAGTGGACATAGTATACTTAGATTTCCAGAAAGCCTTTGACAAGGTCCCTCACCAAAGGCTCTTACGTAAATTAAATTGTCATGGGATAAGAAGGAAGAAAATGGTAAATTTTCAGAATGGAGAGGGGTGACTAGTGGTGTTCCCCAAGTTCAGTCCTAGGATCAATCCTATTCAACTTATTAATAAATGATCTGGAGAAAGGGGTAAACAGTGAGGTTGCAAAGTGTGCAGATGATACTAAACTGCTCAAGATAGTTAAGACCAAAGCAGACTGTGAAGAACTTCAAAAATATCTCACAAAACTAAGTGATTGAGCAACAAAATGGCAAATTAAATGTAATGTGGATAAATGTAAAGTAATGCACATTGGGACAAATAACCCCAACTATACATACAATATGATGGGGGCTAATTTAGCTACAACTCATCAGGAAAAAGATCTTGGAGTCATCGTGGATAGTTCTCTGAAGACGTCCACGCAGTGTGCAGCGGCAGTCAAAAAAGCAAACAGGATGTTAGGGATCATTAAAAAGGGGATAGAGAATAAGACTGAGAATATCTTATTGCCCTTATATAAATCCATGGTATGCCCACATTTTGAATACGGCATACAGATATGGTCTCCTCATCTCAAAAAGATACACTGGCATTAGAAAAGGTTCAGAGAAGGGCAACTAAACTGATTAGGGGTTTGGAACGGGTCCCATATGATGAGAGATTAAAGAGGCTAGGACTTTTCAGCCTGGAAAAGAGGAGACTAAGGGGGGATATGATAGAGGTATATAAAATCATCAGTGATGTGGAGAAAGTGAATAAGAAAAAGTTATTTACTTGTTCCCATAATATAAGACCTAGGGGCACCAAATGAAATTAATAGGCAGCAGGTTTAAAACAAATAAAAGGAAATTCTTCTTCACACAGCACACAGTCAACTTGTGAAACTCCTTGCCTGAGGAGGTTGTGAAGGCTAGGACTATAACAGCATTTATAAGAGAACTGGATAAATTAATGGAGGTTAAGTCCGTTAATGGCTATTAGCCAGGATGGAAAAGGAATGCTGTCCCTAGCCTCTGTTTATCAGGGGGTGGTGATGGACGGCAGGAGAAAGTTCACTTGATCATTGCCTGTTAGATTCACTGCCTCTAGGGCACATGGCATTGGCCACTGTTGGTAGACAGGATACTGGGCTGGATGGACCTTTGGTCTGATCCAGTATGGCCGTTCTTATGTTCTTATGTTATGTTCAACATTTATAATGGGGAACAGAAACTTGACAATAGAGGGCTCGTAAAGCTATCATGCAAAGGTTTAACAAGAGTTGCTGGCTAGACATTGAAGGTAGACAAATTGAAACTAGAGAGAAAGTGGAATTTTTAGCACTGAGTGTAATTGACCATTGGAACAATTTAGCAAGGATCATGTTGTGTCTCCATCACCGGCCATGTTTTAATCAAGATGGGATGTTTTTCTCAAACATCTGCTCTAGTTCAAACAGGAATTGATCCAGGGCAGTTCCAGGGCCTGTGGAATGCAGGAGGTCAGAGCAGATGATCACAATGGTCCCTCCTGGCCATATAATCTATAAATCTCTCTAGAGTCCCCTGCAAGGATAATATTTGTGTGGGCCTCAGTCTGTGTCCTTGTCACACCTTGGGTGTCACATTTTGGTTCTGGGCAGGTTGAAAGGAACACAGGAAATTCAAAGCTCAATGATGCTCGCTATTCAATGCCATGGATAGGAAATGAACCAGACTGCCTGTGATTCTTTGTGCACCCCTGTGTCTCTCTATATAACACTCCCAGCGTCCTTCAGTGCACAAACCAAACCATTGTGTGTATGGTCTTTTGTATCTATCATTCCAGGTGCACTGAATTTGGGCTGAACTCCAGTGTGTGACGGGAGAATGGGATGGGCCATCTCCTGCTCCGACCCCACCGTCCTGAGCTCTGAAGTCTTCTGTTAACTGTCAACAGCTGCAGGTTGGGCACATTAGCTTCAGCTCTGTGTATGGGACCTGGAACAGGGCCTGGAGCTGAAGCTGGAGCAGTCCGGAGCCGGGTGCAGTGAACAGCTGGGGCCAGGAAGTGCAGGGAGACGCCCCAGGTGAAGAGGCCTGATGGGTGGTGGCAATGCTGGGAAGAAGGGCCCTGCCATTCAGAGCATGAGGGCATATGGCCACCACCAAAGCGCGTGTCCGACCTGCAGGATCCCTGCAGCAGAGCGAGGACCTGGGCAGGGCCTGGGCTGTGTGATGAACAGACTGTGAACTGCCCTGACATTTCAGCCACTGTTTGGGGTTCCCCCGTGCCACAGAGCAGGGTGATGGGTTTTCCTTCCACCTTTCCCAGTTTCTCCTTATTTTTAATTGGTCTCCCGCTGACAAAACGCTGCCAACACCGGCGCTTTTCTCAGTGAGGAGGGGGTGGTTTTGTCACACCCCTAACCGGCAAAAGGTTTACTGACAAAAGGGCCAGTGGAGACAAAGCCTGAGTTGCATTATAATAAAGCCTCAAGTGCTGCACTGGTTAAGAAGATTGCAGTTTTCTGCTGGTCTCTCACACCAAACCCAGCTGCTTAGAATCATAGAATCATAGATATATCTCAAAAGTCTGTCTGAATCGCTTCCCGGAATCTGCTGCATTGCCCGTGAGTTTCAACTCCTTGGAGGCTTTCAGTTCTTCCATCTCCAGGATGGCTTCTTTATTCCTTCACCACAGCCCTGTTACCCCTGCCCTCTCCTCTGCCCTCCCCTCTGGTCCCAGGGGTTGTCCTGGGAATTCATGAGAAGGAGTCTCAGTCTGCACTCGAAGGAGAGACGCGTGATTAGAACTAAAGCAGAGTTACAAAAGCTAATGGAGAGCCACACGCTCCCAGCCGTGTGTCTGGTGCAGCCGCCACTCAATGGCCCGTTCTCACTCGCCCCAGTCTAGTTCCCAACCTGTGCTCTGATCTTAACGGTCCAGGACAAACTGCCGACAGCCAGGGCAGGGCTGTGCATTTCCGCTGTCGCACACTGACCTAGCAGCCTATGTAACCCCCCATTCTTAGTGCTGTTACTCCCCCATCTCCCCATCTGCCCCCTTTCCTGTTTGTTACACACAGTAGCTGTGTCTTGTCAGAATTTGATTTCTAAGCTCCTTGGGGCAGGAGCTGTTTCTCTTCTGTGTTTGCGAAGGATTCAGCACAAAGGGCCCTGAACTGGAGTGGGACCTCTGGAGGTTTCTACAATTCAGATAATAAATTACAAACACAACAATCCAGCCAAATCAGGCCCTAGAACCCCCTTGCTTTTAGTGACAGAGGAAGGTCAAACCACGCTTGCCAGCTACAGAGTGTTAGTAACTTGAATACAGGTGGACATGGTGTCCCTGTTCAGTTTGGAGAGGAGAATTTGTTCAGCATCATTCCAGCGCTGAAAAACCCAGGTGCTCCGCACCAGAGAAATCCCCAATTAGCCAGAGGAGCATGCAGAGAGTTCAGCTGTGGGAATCCAAGTGCCCTCCAGCCAGGGCAGTGCTGGAAAGTCTGACTCAGCCTGGAACATTCAATTTTAATTCCACCTGGGAGAGACTGGGAGTAAATGAACCAAGATTCATAGATTCTAGGACTGGAAGGGACCTCGAGAGGCCATCGAGTCCAGTCCCCTGCCCTCATGGCAGGACCAAATACTGTCTAGACCATCCCTGACAGACATTTATCTAACCTACCCTTAAATATCTCCAGAGATGGAGATTCCACAACCTCCTTAGGCAATTTATTCCAGTGTTCAACCACCCTGACAGTTAGGAACTTTTTCCTAATGTCCAACCTAGACCTCCCTTGCTGCAGTTTAAACCCATTGCTTCTGGTTCTATCCTTAGAGACTCAGGTGAACAAGTTTTCTCCCTCCTCCTCATGACACCCTTTTAGATACCTGAGTACTGCTATCATGTCCCCTCTCAGTCTTCTCTTTTCCAAACTAAACAAACCCAGTTCTTTCAGTCTTCCTTCATAGGTCATGTTCTCAAGACCTTTAATCATTCTTGTTGCTCTTCTCTGGACCCTTTCCAATTTCTCCACAACTTTCTTGAAATGCGGTGCCCAGAACTGGACACAATACTCCAGCTGAGGCCTAACCAGCGCAGAGTAGAGCGGAAGAATGACTTCTTGTGTCTTGCTCACAACACACCTGTTAATACATCCCAGAATCATGTTTGCTTTTTTTGCAACAGCATCACACTGTTGACTCATATTTAGCTTGTGGTCCACTATAACCCCTAGATCCCTTTCTGCCATACTCCTTCCTAGACAGTCTCTTCCCATTCTGTATGTGTGAAACTGATTTTTCCTTCCTAAGTGGAGCACTTTGCATTTGTCTTTGTTAAACTTCATCCTGTTTACCTTAGACCATTTCTCCAATTTCTCCAGATCATTTTGAATTATGACCCTGTCCTCCAAAGCAGTTGCAATCCCTCCCAGTTTGGTATCATCCGCAAACTTAATAAGCGTACTTTCTATGCCGATATCTAAGTCGTTGATGAAGATATTGATCAGCGCTGGTCCCAAAACAGACCCCTGCGGTACCTCACTCGTTACGCCTTTCCAGCAGGATTGAGAACCATTAATAACAACTCTCTGAGTACGGTTATCCAGCCAGTTATGCACCCACCTTATAGTAGCCCCATCTAAGTTGTATTTGCCTAGTTTATCGATAAGAATATCATGCGAGACCGTATCAAATGTCTTACTAAATTCTAGGTATACCACATCCACAGCTTCTCCCTTATCCACAAGGCTCGTTATCCTATCAAAGGAAGCTATCAGATTGGTTTGACATGATTTGTTCTTTACAAATCCATGCTGGCTGTTCCCTATCACCTTACCACCTTCCAAGTGCTTGCACATGATTTCCTTAATTCCTTGCTCCATTATCTTCCCCTGCACAGAAGTTAAACTAACTGGTCTGTAGTTTCTTGGGTTGTTTTTATTTCCCTTTTTATAGATGGGCACTATATTTGCCCTTTTCCAGTCTTCTGGAATCTCTCCCGTCTCCCATGACTTTCCAAAGATAATAGCTAGAGGCTCAGATACCTCCTCTATTAGCTCCTTGAGAGGGAGAAAATAAATCCAATGCAAACACTAATCCAACCTCTACCCTGCCTATAGGGCCCTCCTTGTTCCACAGCAGCTTTGGGGAACATTCTGTTGGTGTTGGTTTTACTAACTCTGTTCCCCTGAAGCGACCCCAGTGACTGTGATGCATTGGCACGTTTCTGTGGCAGTGGAAGTGGAGTCCAAGAGTTCACACCTCACAGGAGCAGGGAGCTCACAACTTCCAGCTAGTTCTGAAAACCTCAG